>NW_025766584.1:0-32259 GCF_003918875.1 Haliotis rubra
GAGTCGTGTGTTTGTTTGGGGAAACCATACACTTAAACAGTAAGGAAGTCGTTTACCTTTTGAAATACAAAACAGAACGAATTGTTCATTTTCGAAAGTTATCGTCGAGAGCAGGATGTATTTCATTGGAGGAAGAAGTATTGCTATATTGATATGAGACAGCTGCTCTACTTCTCCTTGTATAGGGCATGCCATACTAAACACTGATCGGCCACTTGCGTTAAAATTGGCCTTTGAGTTGACCGGTAAACTTGTTGTAAATCAGAAACGTGATGTAAACACCTTCAACTGCATGTAGTTTACCACAGAACTGTAGTGGTTGGTGTGCATATATTACCAAGAATGGACAGTGTATTGCTTTCTTAATGGTTAAATGTTATATGATTTTTAATTACGTGGTCGTTAGGCCAAGGACAACACCTTTCAGCGCGAGTTGTCGCGAGCCTGAGTTTATTCCCGTCAAACCTAAAATAATGTGCATTTGATCCCGTAAAATTTGCACCCGAAAACAGTTATATAAGAAGGTGCATCCTACACCTGGATTGCACGTGTTGTCGATTTGTACGTGTTACAGTGCACGTGCTGGCGTATAGAAGGGGAGCAAGGGAGGGTTGAAGCGGAATGTAGGGTTTGTGTGAACGGGTAAAGCTGTTTTATTGCACCCTTTCAGCAGTAATCATTTTCTTGGTCTACGAGAGATCGCTCGGTAAAGCTTCTTCTGTTTCTTTGTATTCAACCCGTGAAGATCCAGGCTAGAATTGGTCTTCATAGCCCATGCTTGTCGTAAGACGCGACTAACGGGATCGGGTGGAAGGGCTCGCTGATTTGATTGACAAATGTCATCGTATCACAATTGCGTAGATCAATGCTCATGCTGTTGATCACTGGATTGTCTGATCCAGACACGATTATTTTCAGAATGGGTTTGCTCATTGCCGTGCACCGCCTACTTCTCGTAAACGTGTGTTCTGCGCCGGTGCAACTTATCCTTGTTTGCCAGTATGTAAGGTCGCTTGTACCTGAAAGTAGGTCACTGATAAACGCGAATAGGTCGCCAGTATATAAAACTAGGTCGCTACAGTACTCGAAAGACACGGGTCTAATTGAAGGATAATGTTGTGTGATGGATGCTCTAGGTTTTATCATAGTTACATGTGGTTCTGTGTAGGCACCATTGTGCTTTTGTTTACTCTCACGATATCAAGAACTATATGTCCAAAACGTTTTTTGTGTAAGTACTTCCAAGCAACAAAGAGCTAAAGTACATAAAACTAACGCAAATTCACACTTTGCATCTCGATAGAAAGGACATTGACAATCTGGACACGTATCAATTCAAATGAACGAACCAACAATCCAGCCGATTACATGAGATTGGAATGGATGACATTTTTCGACATATATAAAACAAGAAAGCTCAGCCTAACATGATTCATATGTATAAGGAATAATGCCTGTGTTAAAGAAATAAAATGTGAATTACACAGCCCGATCATAATCGTGAAGATCCGGGTTAGAAGTGATCTTCAGTAACCGATCATGCTTGTCGTAAGACGCGACTAAAGGGATCGGGTGGTCAGGCTCGCTGGCTTGGTTGACACATGTCATCGTATCCCAATTGCACAGATCGATGGTCATGCTGTTGATCACTTGATTGTCTGTTCCAGACTCGATTGTTTCCACAGTGGCGGATACAGCTTTTTGAGAAAAGGGGTGTGGGGGTGGGGGTGGGGTGACCTCCGACTCGAAATGCTACACAGTACAATAAATTATATTTCAACCAATCACGTCGCAAGACGTGATCACGTGAGATAGCGAAAGCGAGCAGGGGTCATTGCGATTCCGAGCCTTAACAGGAGAACACGTTTTTTTTACGTGGACGCTTCTTAGAGATACTCTGTGTCCTTTGGGCGTTAGTTCGATACCTTTACAAAGTGATCTCTGATCAGTTGTGAGGTTGTGAAGAAGAAAACTACGTTTAGAAGTTTACTGACCCTACGTGGTGGAGCTTCTCCAGCTCCCTGGCCAGGCTTTGAGACCAGAGCTTCAAGATGGCTGATGCCAGGCTGAAGTCGCCACTCAGCTCTACCCGCTTGCCTGATGGCGAAGGTGAAGATAGAGAGCGGGAGAACACGGGACAAACATGTTGTGATGACATGCTAGCTCAAACCTCTCCAGCAATCCCATATGGGTGGAGGAGAAGCTTCTAACACAAATCAGTTATTCCAGCTGATGATGGAACAGGCACGCCGCACTCAGGAATTGTTAGCAGGGGTGTCGGAGTCCCTGGAGCGTGCCAGCTTTGTTCCCGCCAAGCGCGCCAGGGAGGCGGGAGGAGGGGGAGAGCAGCCAGAGAAGCGGTCACGCAGCGAGCCATCCCTCAAGGAAACCCCAGGCGTCGAGTTCCACTGCTAAGTCAGCGGCGAACGCTTTTGATGACCTCCTGCAAGATAGCAGCAGCTCCAGTGAAGAGGAGGTGGACGCTGATGGGGATATACTTGAGTGTTTGGTGCAGGAATTCACTGGAGCTGCAGCTGTTGGGAAGGATGTTCATCCTAAGATTGCTAAGGCTTTGGATAGTCTGCTGTTTCGAAGCATGCCTGATGAGACAAGTATAAGGAAAAGGCCGCCACCTACAACCGCCCCCAGAACTGTGAGAGACTAGATGGGTCAAAGGTTAACCCGGAAATCTGGCCGTCCTTGAACAAAAGGACTCAAAAGCCGAGGATGTGAAATGGCAAAAGACTTCAAGGAACCCTGATCAAAGCTATGATTCCAATCTTAGAAGTCTTGGATACTGTGTACAGGGTGAAAACCAAAGAAGTGTCAGTTGACAGCATCGACTTTGGTGGTGTCGTGAGACGAACAACAGATGCCCTTGCTTTGATGTCACACGCCAATACACACCTGAACCTGAGACGCCGGGGAATTGCTGCGGCCTTTCCTCAATATACAATACAAGCAGTTGTGTGGACCCAATACACCAATGTCCAACCTGTTGTTTGGTGATGACATTGCTGACACCATTAAGACGGTGGCAGCAACACACAACTTGGCTCAGAAATCTCTTCCCGCGGCGGCCGGAATGATCACAGAGAAGAGCTTCACGCCACGCCCACGTGACCAAAGATCTGGGCACTACAACCGCCCCACAAACTACAATCCCCGACACGAGGTAAAGGGAAGGGTTTTTATACCGACCCCCCAGCGTTCAAGAACAGGAAGCCGCGGGACGGGGTGAGGAGATACTAGAATCACGGAGTAGCCCAGAGGAGGTGAGGAACAATTCTGAATGTCCTTTTATTGATCCTAGGGATTTTATAGGTGGACAGCTTCAGTTTTACTCTGATGAGTGGGAGAAACTAACATCTGACCCTGTTATCTTACAAACTGTGAATGGATTTGTCTTATCAATTTTGATGACATTCCAACTCAGACTTTTCAGCCAAATGAGATAAATTTCAATGATTTTGAAAGGCAAATCATAAATACTGAAATAGGAAAACTGAGATTACATAATGTAATCGTTCCTTCTAACCATGAGCATGGAGAATATGTGTCCACAATCTTCATTCGGAAAAAGAAAAACGACACTTATAGACTCATTTTGAATTTGAAACATCTGAACAAACATGTTGAGTATGCTCATTTTAAAATGGAAAGTTTAAATTCTGCTATAACCCTCGTCAGGCCAGGCTGCTACATGGCATCTATCGACTTAAAAGGACGCTTACTATTCGGTGCCGATACATCCTTCACATCAGAAATATCTCAAGTTCACTTGGGGTGGGGCTCTGTACCAGTTTACGTGCCTTCCGAACGGACTAGCCTGTGCACCCAGATACTTTACAAAACTGTTGCGTGTTCCGTACTCACATCTGCGGTCAAAAGGACACATGAACGTTGGATTCATTGATGATTCCTTTATAACTGGGGATAATCATCAAGAATGCTCGCGATTCGTTATGGAAACTGCTGAACTTTTCACTCGTCTAGGCTTTGTCATACACCCTGAAGTCAGTCCTTAAACCTAGTCAACAAGTTGTTTTTCTGGGTTTTATCATTAACTCTCTTTCTATGAGCGTGTCATTAACAACAGGGAAAGCTGACAAAATTCAGAAGGCGTGTATTCAGGTGATGCGACAGTCCTGTGTAAGTGTGAGACAATTAGCAGAGGTGATCGGGTGCTTAGTAGCCAGCCTCCAGGGGTGAAGCTCGGACCGCTGTATTACAGACGGTTAGATAACCACAAGTCACGTGTTATCAAACAGACGCGGGGTGACTATGACCAGTGTATGACATTAACCGCGGAGGACAAGCGCGACTTAAAATGGTGGATTGGAAATTTACACACAGCCAGTAAGCCCATATCTGTTGACCCGCCATCCTTAACCCTGTCTGCTGATGCCTCAAAGAAAGGCTGGGGAGGGTACGCTGACGGACAGAGCACTGGCGGACACTGGTCACGTGACGAAGCGGATAAGCACATAAATTATTTGGAACTGTTAGCTGCATTTCTGACGCTCCGTGCTTTCTGTGGTAGTGAAACGAACTGTCACATCCGTTTGCTACTCGACAATAGTACAGCTGTTGCATACATTAACCACATGGGCGGGAAGAAGTGCCTACTGAACAGTCTAGTGCGTCAAATGTGGGAATGGTGTATCTCACGGGGTATATGGATAAGTGCAGCTCACCTCCTGGGAAGTGCAATGTCTTGGCAGATAAAGCGTCGCGGCTGATCAAAGACAATACAGAATGGTACCTTACAGCGAATGTGTTTAATGGCGTATGTTACAATTTCGGCAAACCAGAAATTGATCTCTTTGCTTCGCGTCTGAACAATAGATTACCAAAATATGTCTCGTGGCAGCCTGACCCAGACGCACAAGCAGTTGATGCCTTTTCTATGCCATGTTGGAAACAGTACTTCTATTATGCTTTCCCGCCTTTCAGTGTGATCAACGCTGTCCTGAAGAAAACGGAGGAAAACCAAGCCAGAGGCATCTTGATCGCTCCTCTGTGGAGCACACAGCCGTGGTTCCCCCGACTTCTCAGACTCATCACTCGGCCGCCTTTGATCCTACCGCCAGCTCGAAGAATTCTACGACTGCCCCACAACGACACTCAGACTCACCCACTGACAAAGATGACACTAGCTGCGTTTCTCTTGTCAGGCGATCTCTCAGAAGGCGAGGAGTTTCGCAGAGAGCTACCCAAATCATCATTCAGTCCTGGCGAACTAGCACGAGAAAGCAGTATGCCACCTATGTCAGCAGGTGGATGGTGTTTTGCAGTGAAAGACAGACTGATTCGTTGTGTCCGGATGTAAGTGATGTGCTTGATTTCATGTGTGAACTATACGACCAGCAGCTTGGATATAGTGCTCTGAACACGGCACGGTCAGCCCTGTCATCTGTAGTTGTGTTAGATAGTGGAACCATTGGTAGTCACCCTTTGATAAACAGGTTCATGAAAGGAGTGTACAATGCTAGACCTGCTTTGCCCAGGAACACTGTCACGTGGGACACTGGAACGGTCCTTAATTATCTTCGCTCAAAATCACCTGTCCGGAAATTGACCTTGAAAGACCTAACACTTAAAGCTGTGACTTTGATAGCAATTTTAACTGGGCAAAGACTGCAAACTGTACATTGTCTGGACATACGAAACATGACGCTTTCAGGCAATAGTTGTAAATTTAGAGTAGGTAGTCTGTTGAAACATAGCAGAGTAGGCAGTCATCAACACGAACTGTGCATTGCAGCATACGCGCCAGACAGAAGGTTGTGTATTGTGACTGTGCTTCGCGAATACCTCGCGAGGACGGCCCCTCTCAGAGGTGTGAACACTCAATTGTTCCTCAGCTATAATCGGCCACACAAGCCCGTTGCCAAAGACACAGTAGCTAGATGGGTTAAACGAGTTTTAGAGCTAAGTGGACTGGACACTACTATATTCAGACCTCACTCCACTCGTGCTGCATCAACGACAGCAGCAAAAGAACTATAGTGTGCCTCTGCAGACCATTCTTAAAACTGCAGGCTGGAGTAATGACTCTACTTTCGGGAAATATTACAACAAACCTGTTTTAGAAACAACTTTGTTTTCACACACTTTGCTTGAAAATGCCTAGATTTGATTGGATTGTACGTTCATATGCTTGTACCTGTGTTACGTTGTCAACACAAATAAATGTAAATATGTTTCATATTTGTCGGTGTGGTTATTTGAAACCTTGGCTTTAAATATCTCACGTGATCACGTCTTGCGACGTGATTGGTTGAAATATAATTGAAAATTAAACAGAAACTTACCTGGAAGTTGAAGGTTGATTGAGATTATATGAAACCAATCACAAACAGAGGATCACGTGCCCCCTACTGGTTGGTATTACCCTCCCTTGTTATGGGCGGTTTTCAAATAACCCTTTAAAATATGACCCTGCTCGCTTTCGCTATCTCACGTGATCCCTCTGCTTGTGATTGGTTTCATATAATCTCAATCAACCTTCAACTTCCAGGTAAGTCTTCGTTTAATTTTCAATTATGTCATAATGTATTGTACTGTGAAGCGTTTCGAGTCGAGGGTCATCTCTAATGTTTTATTTTATTTTTTTAACATCTTTAATTCTCGCAAAGGCACGAGGGCCTGTGCCATATAGGGGGCATATTGCTGAGTCCGGCGTTAAGCACCAAACCAACCAACACCAAGACAACTAATGACACCGGGTGGCCAGGTTCGCTGACTTGGTTGAAGCACGTCATTGGATCCAAATTGCGCAAATCGATGACAATGGAATGTCTGGTCCAGACACGTTTAATGGGGTTTTTTTGTTGGTTAGGTTGTTGGTTAACTCCGCACTGAGCAATCTTCAAAGTATGTAAATAATCGTGCCTGGACCACACAAATGAGTCGATTATTCAAAGACATCATTCATATAGCTTGAATACAACCAAACTAAAATAATCAACACAGATGAATAGGTTGCGGGCAACAATGTGCATCTGCGAGCGTGTTAAGGACGTAGTCTGCTTTTACTGTATCGGATCTAGTTGCCAAGCTTCCTTCATTCACAATTCAGCATTCTTGGAGTCTGCTGAAAGACTGACTGACTGACTGAGTTTGGTTTTACGCCGCTTTTAGCAATATTCCAGCAACATCACGGCGGGGACACCAGAAATGGGCTTCACACTTTGTACCCATGTGGGGATTCGAACCCGGGTCTTCGGTGTGATCTGCTGAAAGAGGCGAGGTTGGTCGACTGTGGAGCACACAGTCCGGTGATTGAGGCGCCACAATGCACTTTGCAGAGTTACTCCCCTTGGCCCCTCAGGTCACATTCGTCTGACACACCATACAGTAATGACAAGAGACATTTTTTTTAAGCCGTGTGGAAAACGAACTTTTACTGCCCATTCTTGTACTCCAATTTTTGTGTCATTAATATATTGTCATAGATACCCAATCAGCGGATCCTGGTAGTACAAAGGGACAAAACCTCTGCTGAGATAATCTGAAATACTGGGATATCGACAGCAACAACCACTATCGTCAATACCCCAGCTCTCGGCCAAAATATACAAAGGGGCGGTGGGGTAGCCAAGTGGTTAAAGCGTTCGCTCGTCACGCCGAAGACCGGGTTCAATTCCCTACATGGGTACAATGTGTGAAGCCCATTTCTGGTGTCCCCTGTCGTGATATTGCTGGAATATTGCTAAAAGCGGCGTAAAACTAAACTCACTCACTCAGCTCAAATATACGTGATATAAATTTGTACCACACGTGCATTTTTTAATTACGGACGTAAATAAACAAAGAGAGGGTGTGTTTTGGTCAATATAAACAATAACAAACTGGTTTGTTGATGTTAATTTTACGAGAGGTATTTTACTTCACAAACAAACTTTTGTTTGTTTTTCTTTCGACACTGGGGCAAATGCATGGTGTGTTTAGAGTTGTCAGTCGCACCCAAAACAAGTCGCCACCTCGTTCAGTGAGACAGGATCCCAGTCAGTCTCGCCATGTTTCAATGACATCTCGCGTAATTGATGTTCGAGACCCCACAAGTATCGCACGGTAATCCGATTTCATACGGATCAGGGCTTGTCACTCACCCCATCTCATATGGTAGGTGAGGTGAGTTGAAATTGGGTTTAACGTCGTGCTGGAGAATATTTCGCTCATATGACGACGTGCATGCGTGTGTATGAGTATGTGCGGCTGCTTGTACTAGCCCAGACGTTAGCTGGTTTTATAGTGCTAGCTCACTGAGATCCTATGTCGCAGTGAAGCATGAATACCCCACCCAGACACATTATACTGACTCCGAGCCGACCAGTCCTTGATGTACACATTAATGCCGAGCGCCAGGCAGGGACCAACAAGTACCATATTTTAACGTCTTTTGGTATGACGCGGCCGGGGATCGAACCCGCGACCTTCCGCTCTTCGGGCGGACGCTCTAACCACTACACCACGGAGGTGGTCTCTCATATAGTAAACTGAACGACGAAGTTGATATATATACTACTCATCAAAAGTTTAGACTCACCTAAAGCACTCACTATATGCTATGTATAATGGTTACATCGAAGATGAATTTCTCCACTAACTTGGGGGAACCAACTGCAAACTTTATACAGATGAATTGCACGAGGATCATGCATCAAATTGCTAAAAAGCATCCACAAATATCGTTCATGGGAACAGCTGCGTTTTTGTGTAAAGTTTTGTTAAGAATACGCCAATTTTCACTGATTTTCATCATTTACTGAACTCATGACAATGATGTTTTCAACGTTACGAATTTGTTTTACAATACATTAGTTCATGTGTAAACAGTACCTTTAAACTGAATGGAATATTTTGCAAAATCAAGTTTAGAACATTTGACTGTCCAGTAAGTGGCTATATTTACACTGGTGAGTCTAAACCTTTGATGGGTAGTATATATGTCTGGAAAAGTCGGTCAGCATTCTCCTGAGACCCCCTACTAGTATGTCCACATCCTCATCTGACCATCCATCCTTGAAATCACTACAGTGAACGTTAAGATTAAACCCGTGAAGATCCGGGTTAGAATTTGTCTTCTGCAACACATGCTTGTCGGAAGAAGCGACTAACGGGATTGGGTGGTGACATGCTTGTTCCCCAAATCGCGTAGGAATGCTGTTGATGGAGACGTCTATTTACAATAAGCTGGATTGGAGTGCGGCGTTAAACAACAAACCAACAAACCAACCTACCAACCAACCAACGTTAAGATCAGGGTGTTGGGTGGTGAAAAGACATACACTTTCTTTATTTTAATCAGAATTTTGATGTTACAGACTTGGTTTTAAAAAGATGTATAGGGGAGGTGGGGGACCTAGTGGTTAAAGTGTTCGCTTGTCGCCGAAGACCCGGGTTCGATTCCGCACGTGGGTAAAATGTGTGAGCCCAGTTCTGGTGTTCCCCGCCATAATATTGCTTGAATATTGCTAAAACTGGCGTAAAACTAAACTCACTCACTCACCCTTAGCACTTAGGGTGGTGGATTAGGCTAGTGGTTAAAGCGTTCGCTTGTCACGCCTAATTAAGACCCGGGTTCGATTCCCTATATATGGGTACAATGTGTAGAGCCAATTTCTGGTTTCCTCCACCGTGATATTGCTAAAACCTCAACTCACTCACCCCTTAGCAAATTTAAAAGTTGATCCTATAAAACATAGTCGTTGCATAGTTTAGTCGTTTATCAATACCGCATATTTACTTTATCAACAGCTAATACTTTGGAACTGACAACATGGTGGAGGTCCTTGTCAACAGATAACACGGGCTCGTTACAATTGGATTGAGTGACAGGTGCAATGTACTTGACACTTATTGTCGCACGTGCCGCACGAGATAAAGTGAATGACGACTGCTTTGACAGCAATGCATCATTCGGAACACACGTGATGTACTTGCTCGTGGAAAACGTAAATATGCAGGAATGCGGAGGTCTGCGCGTAAACAAGGTGAAGTGGTCAAGCTATGGTCATTGACCAGGGCCAGTTTGAAATTGACGATTGTTTGCTACGTCAGAATATGACATTTACTACAAGTAATATATTTCTTGTTTCTTGTGAGCAGCTTCCATCTCATGAATGGTTTTGCCCGGAGACATTCAAATTTATCATACAAAAATGGACTTCACAGGAAATAGTCATTTTGAACTTGGTATGATCAAGCCAGGGACGTAGCTACCATTATAAAAAAAGCCCGGGCTTACACATGAATGTTGCTAAAAGGTTTGGACAAGCCCTCAATACTATCTAAATATAAAGCTTTGCAACCTATCAGGCTCACACGAAATAAATGGCTTGCTACGGGTCTGGAGATAAAGCTGCTACGATAATGCATCACAATGCTGCTGTAGACGATTGTGATATCACTGGTTACATTTTTGTCTGTTGTTTAACGCCATAATCAGTAATATTCCAGCTGTGTGAGGGCGTTTTGTAAATAATCGAAACTGGACAGGAGAATCTAGTGATTGACATAATGAGCATTAATGTGGGCAACAGGGATTGGCATGAGCCAAGTCAGCGAGCCTAACCACCCGAAGCCGTTAGTCGCCTCTTACGATTGGTTGTTGGCTATTTTACGCCCCACTCAGCAATATTCCAGCTATATGACGGCGGTCTGTAAATTATCAAGTCTGGGCCAGACAATACAGTGATCAACAGCATGAGCATCGATCTTCGCAATTGGGACACGATGACATGTGTCAACCAAGTCAGCGAGCCTGACCACTCGATCCCGTTAGTCGCCTCTTACGACAGGCATGGGTTACTGCATGAAGATCGGGCCTAGCCTGGATCTTCACGGGTAATGACGGTGTAAGTATGTGTGAATTCTGCATTTATGTCCTTAAAGGACGAACAGTCATGAACAAAAGAAATCGACATTCGTCCGACAAGCGGAACCTTCCTTGTGACGTCAAATTACACTGACGCCGACCTTGACACCAAGCTGGTCGTGCTGCTTTGTGCTCTGAGGAAAACAACTGACTTGTGATAGGTCGTCCGGCTCTGTACCCGGCGATTTCAGTCCGTTCTGTTGGACAAACGACGATGCGGAAGCAACTCTACTTTTAACACGCCACTTGACATGACCGGAATAAGTTTTGTGATTCTAAGAAGGGCTATATCCACCTTAAGAGTTGCCTCTTGTGGTCGGCCTGAACGCTGACGGTTCTTAGCATCATTAGTTCGCTGGCCAATCGGCTGATGTCGACGGATAACAACCTAAATAGCCCTCAATGACATGCCGACATTCCGCATCCCAAATACTTGCCGTCTTCTACGAGTTCTCATTTGAAGAGCCCCCTTATTTGCTTATCAACAACGAAATCAACTGATTTTCCAAGTTACCGAATTGTAAGAACAGTTTAAATACTAAAACTTGATATTTGCTGAATAGCAAATGCACATATTCAAGTGCTCGCCTTTGATCGTAACACGTACATATCTGAGATCAACGTATGGTGCGAGCGAAGGGTAGACATAATCACACAGACACAGACATAATTATGATATTATGTGAATTACTGTTGGGGGTTTAAATCATGTTGCGATACTTTTTTCCATGTGTATATATATTTCTGCAATTGTCTATATATGTTCATCATTCAGTGAGATACATGGAAAATTTGTGCAAACACAGTCAATACTACGAATGCTTGACAGTGTTTCTGATAATAACTTTGTATCCTTTATTGTGACGTTTTGAGAGCTACTTCTTGCTTCTTCATCATGTGACTGCTTAACCGTTTAACTAGTGCAGATTTAGATGTACAAACCCTCTCTCTCACACACACAGACACCCACATAATGTGTTCAGAAAAATACATAGATCATTGGGGTTTGAATGTTTAACGCAACCGGACAACAAACAAAGTTCATCTGTGGTTCGACAAGGGTCATTGCTGGGATAATGTTTATTTGGGCCATACATAGCTGTCCTCGTAACAGGACAAGAGGCTATGAAAGTGATCATTATCACTACAAGCATCATGTATCAGAGTGTATCATAAAACGAACAACGTATATAAACATGTCGAATATACAAATACAACTCACCTAAAAAATCTTTTCTTATAAATTTCGCAGAAACAACATGTCCTCAATAATAATGGTAAATCAAATGATAAAACACTTGATACACTGATTGACGTTTTATATCCTGTGATTAGAAGTCGAGAAAATATGGTGTATATTTTTCTCAACCACGATTTATAAAGGGCTAAGAGTCCGTTCATAATTTATTTTATTTTTATTTTTTTAAAATTTCCATTTTTTTTTTTTTTTTCTTTGGGGAGAGGAGGAGGAGGATTATCAAAGGGGTCACCCATTTGGTTCTGGGGAGGTAGGAGGGTCGTTAATTTTATACACATGTTTCGGGAGGGGGGGTCAGTTATTTTGTACATGAAATTATTTTTAAAAATATGCTTACAAATTATGGGAAGGGGAAGGGCATTGATTTGTACATGACATGCACTTACTTTGTACGTAAATCTTAGGGGGATCAATCACATTGTACATGCTTCTCCATAAAATCATCATCACACCCCATCCCCCCCACACACACCTAGCCATAAATTATATATTATGAACAATCCTAAATAGAGGTCACAATTTCACTGTTTTATTTATACGTTCTGATCCATCTTCAGTGGTATAAGTTATCTAATTGCTTCAGTTTATCGGGGACAATGTGTTGTATGCATGCAGTATACCGATTGTTATGCAAAGATAATAATGGGGAGAATACCGTTCATATATTCGAAGCTTAGTGTTTACTCAAGGCCTGACTTATATTGTTTTCAGATACTTTGTACCCTAGCTTTCAGTCGAAGCCCTACGTTAATTGTTTTCAAATTCCACGTACACTAGCCTAGACTTGCACAAGTCACTAACGTAATATTTAATAGTTTAAGTGAAAATTTCTGAAAAAATATAAACGCCAGACTGGCGTCCTCCGCTTATCTAGACTTGGATTACTGTACATCCATGGACTTAGCATTCAGTACAGCCTTGGAGCAAGGCTACTCGAAGCCCATCGTTTATTGTTTTCAACATCCCCGTACCCCGGCGTTTACTCGACGCCCTGCGTTTTTTCTGTATTTTTATTCTCCTTTCCCGGTGTTTAACTGAATCCCGACGAATATCGTTTTTAGATACTGCGTACGTCCCCCAGCTTTCGATTGAAGCACTATGTTTATGGTCTTCAAGATCCAACATTAAATCAAAGAATTACAATAAATACGACTTCATATAGGAAAATATGTTTACCATTACTGAATACAAGTGCTATGTCAGTGTTACTGTCTCAATCAGTGATATAACTAAAGAGAGACAATGGTTATTCTTGTCAATAATAACAGCGTACAACAGGTCAGGCTATAGATCTTGAGTGAGTGAGTCTAGTTTTACGCCACATTCAGCAATATTCCAGCTATATGGCGGCGGTCTGTAAATAATCGAGTCTAGACCAGACAATCCAATGATCAACAACATGAGGATCAATCTACGCAATTGAAATACGATGAAATGTGTCAACTAAGTCAGCGAGCCTGACCACCCGATCCCGTTAGTCGCCTTTTACGACAAGCATGGGCTACCGAAGATAAATTTTTACCCGGATCTTCACCGGTACAATAGATCTTGACTACTCGTTGCAAACTGACAACCGATGTTTACACAGTGTCGTCTCCTTGTATTGAAGTAAGTCTATGCTCGGTACAATGTTTAATTATTTCAGTGATATACCAAGTCACGACAAGAGCTGTCATCCATTAACTGTAGCATGCAACACTCCGATCGCGTTACAACGTCGTGTCGACAACAACTAAACACTTCTACGCAGTACACTGCTTTCATTCGATACGCAAGACGCTAAACGAGGCCAGTTCTTTCAATTCGCGCAACACGGTGATAGTTGATTATGTGTAAAGTGAGAATTATGTATTCCGGGGTCATGGGTTATCTCGAGGCGTATCGCGTAAAGAATGTAGGTCGATGTGCAGTCTATTACACAAGGTCATGGTCAGAAGAATAGTTGCCGACGTCAGGCTCTATGTATAGATACATGTATGTATCATCATTTGAAACGTCATGTAATGTCCTGTTATGTCAGATTGCTGTTCACGTGGGTAAGACAAGGTTGGCAGCTAGTTCCGTTTGTTTTTTATAGGATAGTGTTAAAAAGATAATAGGTCTTTGCTGGGTGGCGTGGTCGTTTCGGGAGAGGTTTGGGGGTAGCTGTTGCAGTGTGGCGTTGCTGTTGTGTTATAAGGTGAGGTGTTGCTGTGTTGCATTTTGGGTTGGTGTTGCAGTACTGAGTGACTTTAGTATTCAGGCTATATGGCGGTGTTGCAGAACTACTTACGAATATGTATTACCGTGAAATGTTGCTTGCAGTGATGTGTTACGGGAAGTGTTGCAAGGGCATATGTTGCTGTTCGATGTCACAGGGTAGTTGTTATGTACAGAGTGATGTTGCGGGTAGGTGTTATAGAGTGATGTTGCGGGTAGGTGTTAAAGAGTGATGTTGCGGGTAGGTGTTACAGGGTGATGTTGCGGGTAGGTGTTATAGAGTGATGTTGCGGGTAGGTGTTAAAGAGTGATGTTGCGGGTAGGTGTTACAGGGTGATGTTGCGGGTAGGTGTTATAGAGTGATGTTGCGGGTAGGTGTTAAAGAGTGACGTTGCGGGTTGGTGTTACAGGGTGATGTTGCGGGTAGGTGTTATAGAGTGATGTTGCGGGTAGGTGTTATAGAGTAATGTTGCGGGTAGGTGTTATAGAGTGATGTTCGGGTAGGTGTTACAGTGTGAAGTTAAGGGTAGGTGTTACAGTGTGATGTTAAGGGTAGGTGTTACATTGTGATGTTAAGGGTAGGTGTTCAGAGCTACAGATAACTTTTTGGGTCATTGAGTTATGTACTCGCGTCTATTCATCTCAATTGGGTATCCTAATTTTCCTTTGAGTAACCAAATAAATTGTACTCACCTTACTCAAACTTAATTGCGAATTTTGCCATTTTTCATTAAGTGTAAAAATATATATAAGTTTAAATGTTGGTTTACGTGTTTGTTATATAAATTTGATCTGTAATGTGAGAACAACCGTGGGTTGTGTTACGGATAGTTGATGTTAACTGTGGCTTGTGTTACGGCTAGTTCATGTTAACCGTGGGTTGTGTTACGGATAGTTGGTGTTACCTGTGGCTTGTGTTACGGCTAGTTCATGTTAACCGTGGGTTGTGTTACGGATAGTTGATGTTACCTGTGGCTTGTTTAATGGATAGTTGATGTTACATGTGGGTTGTGTTACGGCTAGTTGATGTTACCTGTGGCTTGTGTTACGGCTAGTTCATGTTAACCGTGGGTTGTCTTACGGGTAGTTGATGTTACCTGTGGCTTGTCTTACGGCTAGTTGATGTTAACCGTGGGTTGTGTTACGGATAGTTGATGTTACCTGTGGGTTTTGTTGCGGGTAGTTGATGTTAACCGTGGGTTGTGTTACGGGTAGTTGTTTTTATGCGTGGGTTGTGTTGCGGGTAGTTGTTACCCGTGGGTTGTGTTGCGGGTAGTGTTATTATGCGTGGGTTGTGTTGCGGGTAGTGTTAGGATAAGTGGGTTGTGTTGCGGGTAGTTGTTACCCGTGGGTTGTGTTGCGGGTAGTGTTAGGATAAGTGGGTTGTGTTGCGGGTAGTTGTTACCCGTGGATTGGTGTTGCGGGTAGTGTTAGGATAAGTGGGTTGTGTTGCGGGTAGTGTTATTATGCGTGGGTTGTGTTGCGGGTAGTGTTAGGATAAGTGGGTTGTGTTGCGGGTAGTTGTTACCCGTGGGTTGTGTTGCGGGTAGTGTTAGGATAGCCCACGTTTCTAGGGGGTGTGATTGTGGGTAGCTGTTGCAATGTGATGAAAGGGTTTTTTTTAGAGATGGCGATGCAGGTAGGTGTTGCCGAATTGTGTTGCGGGTAGATGTTGAGCGCTGGTGTTGAGGGTAGACGTACTGGATCTTGCCGCAGAAAGGTGTTGCTGGACTAGCGGCTAGGTATTTGGCAGAGTGAGCTGCCGACAGGTGTCACAAGGTGTTGTTGCCGGGAACTACTACAGGGTGCTGTTACGGGTGTAAGAAGCCGCGTCAGTTTATCCAAGTCCAAGACAAATTGCTATCAAACAGGCCACACTTATACAACCCCCACCATTCTCCACCAAGGCCTACTTTAGACAGGTGGACCTGTATTAAAGACACATCACAACCTTGTGGTAGATTTCCATAGTTAGAGGTCAGTACCCTTTTGCCCCCACATACCCGACTGTGTCTCCCGCGCTGTACTGACCCTAGAAACTTACCCGGATTACTTGCTGTTATGACCATTGTCCAGTGTATGTCAACATATTGTGTATTTGTTTGTTTGTTTTACGCCACACTCAGCAATATTTCAGCTATACGGCGGCGGTCTGTAACTAACAGAGTCTGGACCAGACAATCCAGTGATCAACCTCATGAGCATCGATCTCATGTACGCGACGATGTACGATGACGTGTGTCAACAAGCCAGCGAGCCTGACCACCGCCGTTAGTCGCTTCTTACGACAAGCATGGGTTACTGAATGCCAGTTCTAACCCGGATCTTCTCGGGTGACTCTCAACAGACTGGCTATCATTAAAACAGCCATATAAAAATATTCTTCTCTCCCAAATCAAAGTGAATAAAATAAATAAGGAGACGGACACGTCTAGATTCTGCAGATTCTAGAAAAATATTTTTTTTCTTGACCCTTTGTTGATTATATAATTATATCATTAACAGACATACATACATATTTATAAAAAGAGTGAATTATATTTTTGGGACTGAATTTCAGAATAATATAACCCGTCAGACATCCCGCATCTATGACGTATCTGCTAATGTCAACCGCCCCGGTGACAGTGGGCCAACTTATGATCGTTACAGTTGAGGTGGGGTAGTCTAGTGGTTAAAGCGTTCGCTCGTCACGCCAAAGACCCGGGTTCGATTCCCCACATGTGCACAATGTGTGAAGCCCATTTCTAGTGTCCCTCGCCGCGAAATTGCTGGAATATTGCCAAAAAAGCGGCGTAAAACTAAACTCACTCACAAACTATGATCGTTGCATATACAACAAATGCAAAAGTGCCAAGCGCAGTTGAATGTTTCCCAGGGAGCTGAGATTAAAATTTGGAGTACATACTGATCCGTTCACCGGTGTGAGAATGCCCGGCGCTTTGTTCAAGGTATGCATACCATTTGTTTAATTGTTGTAAACGTCGCGCTACATATTGTATTTCCGTCTGCTCATTCGACAAGCAAAGGCTTTCCAGCACATCAGCTAAACGGCGGAGTAGCTGTTCCGTGTTCACCATGACATGATTGTTAACACGTTAACTGAAGATATCTGAATCTCTCAGATTTCAACCATCAACACATACACGGCGATTTTAGTTAAACCAACGTTAATTAAGATCAAGAACATACAAACAGACACAATACGTCAAAACTGCTGAATTGCAGTCTTCATCAGGATCCATATGAAGAAACATTGAATAAAATCATATTTAAAAAAAAGAAATGTTAAAAAGGTAAGTTTAAAAATTATCTGCACACCCAGTCTCACTCTTTCCAACACCACCCCAGTCTCACTCCCTTTCCAGCATCACCCCTCCCTCCCCACCCTCTCTCTCCTCTCTCTCCTCTCTCTCTCTCTCTCTCTCTCTCTCTCTCTCTCTCTCTCTCTCTCTCTCTCTCTCTCTCTCTCTCTCTCTCTCTCCACACACACACACACACACACCTCCATAACAATAACACCCCACCCCACAAAACCCCACCCCACCCATCGCCGCCGCCTACACCCCCACCCCGTACAATACATAACTCAGACCTGGGTACTTGCAGTGAAGGGCATGACCTTGACTTGATTCAGGAGGGAGGGTCAAGCCAAGACGTTCACCTGCCCTTGTCGAGATGAGATAATGGGTGTCACAATTGCGGACACTTTGGTTAAAACATATCGATGGGGCTCAAAGTTCACTTAGATAACACATGTATATCTAAAACTGGTATACGCTGGGAATATTCCGCTGAGAGCATATGCGAAAATACATGAGCATGCACACCACACGTTTACGAAATATAACTAAATGTACAATATTTCTTTGTGTTATTTAAGAATTGACATTAACGATGCATGAATGTTATGTTCTTTTCTATGCAAGTTCGGATATTTGAGTATTCGTGATTGGAACTGGCTCCCCATATTCCCATCAGGTTATGCCAAAAACACGTTGGTGCCGACCGTCTGTTAAAATGGTAAGTTTCGCGGATCCTGTTGCATAACCATTTTAATTTTTTTTAAAGAATTGCAGGTCTGTGGTACCCTGCAGGATGTGACCTGTGTCAGTGTGTTAGGGCAGGGACGGGTAACCCGGACACCCGGGTACCCGTCTCAATACCCTGAACCGTTATGGTCATGTGACTAATAGATTAAACAATGTAATATGTTATTCTTTCATGATTAAAAGGTTGTATTGTCTTTGAAGATTTAGACATTATTTACAGTCACCTGTTGTGAATATTGTACATGATTAAGATATTGAAAAACTCGAAATTTCAGCCTCCGAGCTGAAGAATATTGCCATTTCTTACAAATTTGATGTCAGGAATGAACATAACGGGTAGGGTAGGGTAGGGTAGGGCAGGGTAGGGACCAACAGACGTACATCACGTAGGTCACATTCGTTCGAATTGCATCATCCGACCATGACACGTTTGCACGTGCTGGGAACATTTCCAAGAATGTAACGACCCACCACAAGGACTAAATCGCTGCACATTCTTCAAGTTTATCTAGTTTATCTATTTTCCAGAGGTCACACAGCACAAGTTATTGAGTTTTTGTCATGAAAATAATTTGGTCCATTGACTCCAGTTTTTCTTTTGATCTGTCTACATGACTTCATGCTATGTCCGTAGGATAAACAATTCACTGTTAAGGAATTCCAACTCTTGGAGGCTTGCAACAGATAAATCAGCGTTCATGTAAAGGACCCAGCTACGTTGCAGCTTAAATTGAGTGAGTTTGGTTTTACGCCGCTTTTAGAAATATTCCAGCAAGATGACGGCGGGACACCGGAAATGGGCTTCACACATTGTATCCATGTGGGAATCGAACCCGGATCTTTGGCGTGACGAACGCTTTAACCACTAGGCTACTCCAACGCTCCTTATAACTTAAAGACAGCCGACACGTTTAGAATAAGCCGACTATCTACGGCATAAAACTACACTCAACGTCTCGACAGCTTGAACTGCACTATATCGTAACTTTATAAGTTTACTATGGTCGAAAAACTAATAAGTATTTACCACCCACAACTATGTTTGCAGAACTACCTAACACGTAGAATATCATCATTTTTCATTTACCTAAGTATGGTAATCGCATTATGTTAAAAAGCCGGACAAAACGTTAAAAACGAGCATTTAAGCAAAGAAGTAATCCTATTTCAAGGTCTTATCCTCCTCCAATTCCCTGCCTACATGTTGAATCCAAGGTGAAGGTCGGGGGATTTACCACTCATATCTAGACCGTATATCTCCCTGTACGTGACTCGCCCGTGCTTCTCACTTATCATTGCATGCGTGTTGTACTTACTACTGGTCAAAGGACAGAACTGAGTGCACCGTCAGTGCAGCGATCCATGTGCACCAAGACGATGTCACACGTAAAAGTGCACGTAATTACCATCCTGGTATTTACCTGTGTCTATACATTGTCGACTGAGTTTACTTTTACGACGCTTTTAGCAATATATTTCCAGAATTGGACTTCACTGAGTGTCAGATACCGCTGAGTGTCAGATACAAAGGTTCTTTATGCTACGGCGGATGTGAGAAAATTTAATTTAATCTCTGACAAAATAAACAGTTCAGTGCTTTGTGGATACAGATTTGTCACCATTACTGTGAACACTTGCATTGTGTATTTATAATGTTAAACTGCGCAGTGGCAAAATCGGAAAATCCTTAGTTGTAAACATAAGAGCACGTGTTCTATGACAGGCGTTTTATATTAATGAAATGAAAAAAATCGCTGTTAACCCTAAAATAAAATCGTAATACTTACAATATTGATATTTTTGGAGAACATAATATTCATTGTCACACTACCATATTTGGTGTCCGTAAAGATCCGGGTTAGATTTAATCTTCAGTAACCCATGCTTGTCGTAAGAGGTGACTAACGGGATCGGGTGGTCAGGCTCACTGACTTGGTTGACACATGTCATCGTATCCCAATTGCGTAGATCGATGCTCTTGATGTTGATCACTGGATTGTCTGGTCCAGACTCGATTGTTTACAGACCGGCGCCATATAGCTGGAATATTGCTGAGTGCGGCGTTAAACAACAAGCGAACAAACCAGTTGGTAAAGTTGAACCTGGTTATTCCGGACTCTCTGTTACTGTCAAAATTATATATATTCATAAACTTAGCGTTAGTCAAGGAGTGAGTGAGTGAGTATGGCTTTATGCCGCTTTTAGCAATATTCCAGGAATATCACGGCGGGGACAGAAACATGCCCATGTGGGGATTCGAACCCGGGCCTTCGGCGTGACGAGCCAACGCTTTAACCACCAGGCTACCCTATATTTGGTGGCGGCCTATACAGTGAGACCTCGTTATCTTGAAGATACGGTTTTTTGTAAAATGATCAGGAGTATTAAAGTTCCGAATTAATGAGATATGGATGCTGAGTTTAGTTATTTTGCATTTTGTTATATTCTTTTCCAGTAGGAGAGCGGACAGAGAGGCGTCCAGTGTACACATGTCCGGAATAACCAGGTTTAACTATACCAACTGGTTTTTTCGCTTGTTGTTTAACGACGCACTCAGCAATATTCCAGCTATATGTCGGCGATCTGTAAATTATTGAGTTTGGACCAGACAATCCAATGATCAACAGCATGAGCATCAATCTACGCAATTGGGATACGATGACGTGTCAACAAGGTCAGCGAGCCTGACCACTCGATCCCGTTAGTTGCCTCTTACGACAAGCATGGGTTACTAACCCGGATCTATACCAACTGGAGGTTTCAGCATTCATAAAGAAATTCGGTGTGTATCTACTTGGTACCAGGAGGTAGTATACACCGAGTGTGACTGTTCGCAGATTAAAACAGAGTTCTTTCAGGCCATTACGTTGCATATTGTTTAATGCCGCGAATCAACCATGGCTGCATCTACTGCTTACTTCCACTACTACTCCTTCGGCCACTACTACCACTGCTAAGTACAACTCTTGCTGCTGTTGTTATCAGTAATATCAGCTATTACTACTGCTGTTACTGCTTTAATACTACAACTACAGCTTCAACGACTACTACTTTTACTACTACTACTACTACTACTACAACATCCAACATCACCACCACAGCTATCGCCGTTCCTAACAGATCCACCAAAATATCATGTCTTGTTTACTGATCCTACACTTTCTGAAAAGACTAGTGCAAAGTACAAAAGTGTTAAGTGAATTCCAGTTTCTCTTCAGTCTTATCAGCTCCTCGGGAAAACTACCTTTGTATGGGCTCCACGTAACAAAAATTACACAACGGTTGTGCAGTACGCTGTACTACAGTACTTGAGTGTGACAACGCCATACATCTAGCATGTGTTGGACAAACATTGTGACAATAGAGTCTGGATTGCGTTATAAACGTGTCATACCGAGCTGTCTTACCGTTGTGACAGATACAGGGCAAGTGTACTGTAACTCCTTCACAGAGCACCCTGACACATAAACACATATAGTTAGTGGGTTTAGTTTTACGCCGCTTTTAGCAATATTCCAGCAATATCACGGCGGTGGAAACCAGAAATAGGCTTCACACATTGTACCCATGTGGGGAATCGAACCCGGGTCTTCGGCGTGACGAGCAAACGCTTTAACCACTAGGCTACCCCACCGCCCCCTGAATCAAACAGATGACCAGCTGACGATGACGCGGGTATGGGGCCCATATGCACTAGTTGTGAAGTGCATTAATTAATAAGATTGTTATTATCGAAATAATCCCTAAAAATTCCTTTTCTAACTCGAAATTACAGTGTTCGACTTTTGTGACCTTGTGTTGTATCAAAAGTTACTGCCACTTACTACTACTACTACTACAACTACTACTACTACTACTACTACTACTACTACTACTACTACTACTACTACAGACCGCTACTACTACTACACAGACCGCCGCAATATAGCCAGATTATTGCTGAGTGCGACGTTAAACAACCAACTAACCACCACCACCACCACCACCACCACCACCTCCTCCACTACTACTACTACTACTACACTTGCGGAGGGAAGAGCAACTAAACATTCAAGGTGAGGTGAGGTGAAATTGGGTATAACGTCGTGCTTGAGAATATTTCGCTCATATGACGATGTGAATGCGTGTGTATGTGTATGTGCGGCTGCTTGTACTAGCCCAGACTGAAGCTGGTCTTATAGTGCTAGCCCACTGAGATACCATGCCGCAGTGAAGCATGAGTACCCCACTCAGACACATTATACTGACTCCGGGCCGACTAGTCCTTGTTGTATCCATTTATGCCGAGCGCCAGGCAGGGACAAACAAGTACCATATTTTAACGTCTTTGGGTATGACGTGGTCGGGGATCGAACCTGCGACCTTACGCTTTCCGGGCGGACGCTCTAACCACTACACCACGGAGGCGGTTAAACATTCAAGTGTTGTTGCGAGACCCGAATGGGACTAGTATAAGAACCTGTACTTTCCTGAGAAAGTGTCATCTCAACTGTAACATATGTTACGTTAGACAACTTCCAAAACGGCTTTGTGTATTCAAGGCGCTGTGCATTAATGGCCAGACATGGCCTATACTTTATTCGTCGGTCACATATTTTCAGCCGCGCTATTCAACTATTACAGTTTATATATTATGTACAACAATAATAGCCCCATTTTAAAATTTAAAAAGAAAGAAAGAAAAGAAACACACATGACATAATACTACATAACTGTTATCAAACCCTTCAACTGCTTTAAACACACAATGACTTATACATACAAGTCTTGTGAGTCGATCTATCTGGCTCACTCCCAACTATTCCGGGGAATGTATTCGACAGTGGTTAGGTATTTGAATTTTTTATGTTAATGAACTTAAAATAACCTACTAGGGATTTCCGTGACGTCATCGTATTTTCGTTTTCATTACACACATTTGGGGCTTCCCAGCTACATTAACACGCAGATCAGATCGCCATAATTTATAGTGCCTTGTTTGTGCCACGAGTGAGCGAGAGAGATTTAGTTGGGATTGAGCGAAGCAGTCGGTTTGGTTGGAGACTGCTTTTGAACAGTATTCCATTCATATAACAGCGAGTTAGCTAAATGTGTGAGGAAAGCCTAGAGGGATATAGATGTCAGCGTTTGTAAAATTGGGTATGGTGCAGATAAACTTAGCAATATAATCAGTGGTAACTGGGATTCGAACCCACAGTCATATTTTTGGCTTGTCCAAGGGAGGCAACCCTTCAGAGTGACCCTCAATCAATAGCCCCGGCCATCCCCTGCCTCTCTTGTGTTATTACACAAAGAGTCCGAAATATTGTTAAGTCAGTTCAGTGGTGTGTTTGTTTGTATTTTTAGCAGGCACCCAGCAATATACACATGCTAATAATCAACATAAACCCACCTTATAATTTTATAGTCAACATCAACCCACCTGATTAAAGCTTATAAACAGATGAAAAATCAAAACTAAGAGGCTCTTTTCATACAGGGTATAGACAATACCAACCATCCAAGTCATGGACAGACAACTTTGCAAAATCATCTGGGCCCACTTGCACAGAACGATCTTAGCGCTACAATTATTGTAATTCCTTAAGATCGCGATCTTAGGCTTCGGTTACAATCGCCATCTACTTGCACAAAGCAATTGTAGGCTAAGATTATTGTAAATTACAATCGAAACTTACAATTGGTCCGGACCAATTGTAAGGAGCTAAGATCATTTTAGAAATGGCATTCAAATTAGTGTCTGTTTCACGCAAATAATCAGCTTTACGTTTGGAGATTGCATTTATATTGCATGAAACTGTGTAGTTCGCCTCGACATTTCAACAACACGGAGAATGCACAACTGATTTAACGTCGGATACATTTTTATTTACTGTAGTGAAACACATAACTATCGAGTCGATATCACATAGTACTATTCCCACCCGATTCAATGTTGTTGATCTTCATTTTTCAAGTTGTAAGATAATTAGCATTATGTGTTAAGCTTTAAGACTACATGCATGGTCCGGCCCAAGTCTATAATCTGTCAGTATCGATATACGCTCGTCTTCATTCCCAAGTTTTCTTGATAAGCCTTATGTGCTAACTGTTAAGACGACATGTCCGGAGAGAGAAGTAAACATTACTCTATGATAACACGCTCTCCGAGAAAACTGTTAGATAAATTTGGTCATTTCTGCACTCTCACGTCTTTCAAAGCTACGAGGTAATCTTAAGATTTAGATAGTCAGCAGTGAAGATTAGCAGCATTTGTAAGTATTGTTTAAAGAAGTGACCATTGAACGTGCGACCATATCACGAACTCTGAGAGCATCGGTGGTATATATAACGGCCTTTATTCGGGGTATTTCACTCATGAAATGCTCCGAATAAAGACTAGCCACTAATCGATGCTTCTCTTGGTTATTTGAAGGTGTTGCGGTCCCAAGCTAATTCCCCGACAACAAATTCTAGGTATTATAATTATCCTAGACCAAATATAAACCCTAAAAAGGTTACTATAAGGTCAAGGTTATTATAGTTGGAATAAGTGTGGAGGAACATACCTGAATGACCAGCGCAACACCCAGTAACTACAGGGCAGAAGCTGAGAGGCCAAGAGCCAGAAGGTGTGCTGACCAGCCTGCTCAGTCCGTTTCGTTTCACAATCATCACCTGTATCCTCGTGTCATCATCTGTCATCAACGACCACCCAGCAACTTCGACGATACCACCTGCTACGTCGGCTTTCCATCAACAAGAGCAACAATAACTCCGCCTGTCAACACAATTATGGCAAGTATGCCACATGTGAAACTCGAGGGTTCTCTGGAACTGCAAATGCATTTAGAATTGGTGGCAGGACTTTCTAAACTTTTCAAACTTTTACTCCTTCGTGATGATGAACGGAAATGCCAACTGTTACCATTTTATCTTGAAGGAGAAGCTAAACTTTCTGGTATCGTGAGCTACCTGACGGAGATCAGAAATAATCTCCCTCGAATAAGGAAAATCATTTGACCAGCGCTTCTCCTCCCAAACTTCGTTTGACGTGAATTAATGCTGCAGATGGCCCAAGCTACTAACGAGACTGTCAATGCTTCACGTTGCCAAAGTTCAAGCTGCCACGACACACCTCAACCTCCACCTACCTCCGTTATTTGGCTGGCTTGTGTGCAGTAAATGGGCTTCGTTCGGAAATGCGACAGGATTGTCTGCAACAGAAGACCGACCACTGCCACGGGAAGTAAGGCATCAGGCAACGTGGCTGAAAAGTCGGCTACGGCTAGTTCGGTTGATGTCGATGTGCAGCGAAGAAGGTGGACCGGTAAGCGGATTTGGTTTGCTGGCCGTTATATGAGACTGACGCCCGCCTCTGCGGGCTGACGCCGGTCATGGCGGCTGCTGGACAATAGGATGGTGTCCGCAGCCACGGACCTCCGGTGCAGAGACGGACCCGGACGTATCACAACGACGGCTGCAGCAGCTGACGGCAGCTCGGTATCCGCGGCCCATGACTGCTAATCCGGTGGACATTAGCGGGCGGCATCGGTTTATACGTTCGGAATGGCAGTTTGCACCCTCAGACGGTGTCGGGGCGTGCGTTGCCGGTTGTATAGCGCCGGCAGGAGTGATGTCATGAGCATTGGTATATATTGCTCAGATCGTTGTGCGTAGCGCGGCTTCGGCACGGTCTGTACATGCTGTAGCAGTTAGGACACCATTGGGACGTTGTCTAGGTTGGCTTGTTTGCGGAATAAGACCTCTGCGCGGTAAGGTTTCAAGCTTTGTCCGAATTTCTGCGGTGGTCGGGCGTGATCGGTGGTCTCACTGGCGTGACTCCTTGGTCAGGAACGCTGTTCTGATAAAGGGTGGACAGAGTGAGACAGCTCTTATTGGCACGGGTGCATCCGTCGGCTGTGATAAATAAACTTCCTACGCAAGGCGGGATACACAAGGGAACAGTTATCTAAGTCCCATCTTAGTCAAATAACGGAGTAGGAGGTCAGACTTGCTCGGTGGTGAATAGGCTCCATTTCCCTTGAAATTAACGTTGTGCAATGTTCTTCTGTCTCAAATGTTTCCATGTTCTCTCCTCTCTTCATCACTCTCTCATCCGGCATGGACTTTTTAAGGCTAACAAAGCAGTAGTCTGTCTCTCTACTAAATGTCTTTACATTCATGAAAGGTCTAATAACTGTTACTTTAGTTTGGTCAGTGCAAGGTTTTGCTAAGAATTATAGCATCAAGTATGGTTGTTCCACTTAACACCAGGTAGATGTTCCTATTCTATTATCTCCCCTAGAAACAAAGATATGCTATCCTTTTACTTGGACCTGTCCCTGAATTTATTGTCAAAACAAAACTTCAAGGTGCTATAGGAGTCTTGTAGCCAACTCCAACAGGGTATTAACCCGCATGGGGCCTCGAATCAACAGATAAAGATGTCCACCAAAAGCTTACTAAAAGAGTCCTTACAACCACTTCAGAAAGTGACAGTTCCTCTGTATCCAGTTCTGTCGAACCGCATACAACGCAGACACTGAGTCCTCTACATCCACCATGTCAAAAACAATTCAATACATGCTCCAGTCATTCATCCAACATACACTTGGTCATTATCCAACTCCATAAGGTCCATAGTCACAAGACTCAGGTTGTACATCAACATGTCTTACAGGTCAATGTATACTCTAGTGTTCATCACATACCCTCAGATCATACATTCAACTCACCTCAGGTCGCTCATTCAATCACAAATCAATGTAGTGTATCCAGCATGTCACATCAGTTCAGTGCTTCTTCATCATATCACCTAAAAGTCATCTCATCACTTACCTCACGGTTAGATCATTCCAGTCGCATATCTTCTCAACTTACCCTCTCATGTTCCTCAAAACAACTTGGAACCACCTCAGGTCTCTGCTCATTCATCCACAAAACCAAAGTTCACTTAATCCCACCCAACTGATATATCTTTTTTGAGTCTAAGTGAATCTGATCTTTCTTCAAGATCAAAACAAACTCTCTTATCCTTTTTACACATTCTCAAAGATCTGCCTTTGCCCAAAACTGGTCTGAAATAAAATTTTAACTCATTTTACATCGACACAAAATAGAAACAGGAGATGCCAGACCAGTAAGACTTCCCTCTATCGTCAAAGGGGTGCTGGAAATCGGGAAGAATGTTCCAAACAAATAGATGAAATGTTGGACGCATACGGCATTATCTCCCCAGTTCTTCTGAATGGCATTCCCTGTGGTTATGGTGCAGAGCTTGTGACAACACCTGTCGTTTTGCAGAGTGTTCCGTAGACGTTTGAATGCTGCAATAAAGCCCATTTTCTTCCCTCTCATTCGTTTTGAAGATGTCATAGACACTGTTGAGAAGGTGAGAAGTCAAGCAAAAGTGCTTTAGTGTTTCTGGATTGTGCTGGTGGCTTCTGGCAGATTCCCCTCCATTCTGACCTTGAAACACAAATCAGCATTCATCCACTCCTGATGGTGTGTTGGAGTGGGAATCGCGCCTCCCTTTCGGCCACAAAAATGCCCCAATGGCTTTCCAAAGCACAATATCAGAAGCATTAAAAGAAATGGGTAAAATACATTTTGTGATTTATATGGATGATGTGATTGTATTTTCCAAAGCCTTCTCTGAACTTATTTGACCCATTTGAAATGTGTGTTCCAAAAGATCAAACAAGCTGGACTTACACTAAAAGCTAGTAAGTGTAAGTTTGCTGCCAAAAGAAGTTCAGTATTTAGAGGCTGTGCGACCCAGGGGTTAAGGTGGATCGATCCAAGGTGGGCGGTCAATGGAGTTTCCCAGGCAAGGATGTTGCGTGCTGTTAGACGCTTTTGGGTTTGGCCGGTTACTGCAGAGGATTTGTCCCCCAGGCTTTTCGGGGTGGCTCACCATGTGGGATGTTTAATAGAGAGGGACTAGGCTGGGTGGGTTAGATGAGGACTGTTCACTGTGGCAGAGCTTTGCGTCGTGGGTTCCCATCGGGTTCATGTCGTCCGTTGGAGTTAATGGAATGGCTGTTGGGAGTGTTAGGATTAGGGGTGGGATGATTCGTGTGGTGGGATGAAAAAGATTCGGCGGAGAGTAGGGTGCTGTTTGGGATGGCAGTGGTGGGGGTCAGACTGAGTGTGTCAGGGAGTTTGGGGTTGGCAGGATCGCGAGCCATGGGGTTTCAGAGGATTCCGGGACTGGGCTGAATTGATTCATGGTCCTTACAGGGCTGTGATTTGAGGAGTTCATGCAGATCTGAGGTGTGATTAACAGTCAACATGGCCAGATTTGGGTTGCGTCGCGTTGATCTTTCCGGTCTTTGATGGTGCCGTCCTCCTGCTCGTATTTGATACTTGATGTTTGGCTGCACGGATATAACTTGATGGGCTGGTAGCGGTTAGCATGCGGGCGGTAGACTGAAGTGCCAATATGAGCTTTCAGCCTCTTCTGCACCATCTACCTCTGTCACAAACATCACAGCTCACGCTGCTTCTGCTATGCCCAAAGTTGACGATTCTTGATATACGAAACGGTTTTGTGTCCAATGAACCACAAAATTCTTGTCCATCTGTCTCTGCAGTGTCATCTGAGTTAGATGTTGACCAAATAGATGTCAAACAATACAGTTCCCCAGATCTGCGGCTTATTATTGATTTTCTTCAGAAGGTGAAATTCCAGAATCTACAGTGAATCTCAGGTCAAGTGTCTTAGAGAGTCGTGCTCAAATTCCAGTATCTGTGATGGTGTCCTTACCATTTTATCAATCAAAGTTTGAGGTTCCAAAAACAATAAGCCCCTCAGTCGTCACTCAATTGGTTGTGCCCCTTTCTCTGCGCAAAAGATCTTCTGCATACTTATCATGATTCAAAAGTAGGTGGATTTGTCATTTACGGTAGAGACTCAACTTCGAGCACACCCTCTTAGCCAAATAATACTGGCCAAGCATGTATCAAGATGTTGAAAACTACATCAAATCTTGTGATGATATCTGTCAGCGATCAAGCGTAAGGTCAATGCCAAAGCCAGCTTCAATGGTCCCAATGCCAGTGAAGACACTTCTCCCGCCTTCCACATTGACATTTTAGGTCCCCTTCGGAAACAAGGCAGGCTACAAATTATGTTCTCTTGGTTATTTGATTCTCTCACGCGTTGGACAGAAAGGTTTTCCTGTCGCGTGCACAGAAGCTAGTGAGGCTGCTACACTTCTTTTCAATGAAGTGATTACTCGATTTGGGGCACCTGCGCACTCTTCTCTCTGACAGAGGACGGCAATTCGTCAAAGCGCTCGTCAATGCTCTCCTGTAGGCTCCTTGAAATCAAGCACCACTATACCTCAAGTTATCACCCCTCAGACTAATGGCATGTGTGAGCGACAGGTGCTTACCATTGAGCAAGCCCTCAGAGCTTATGTTGAGAGCGTGATCAATCAGTGGGCAGATCATCCCTGTATCATGATGGCTATGCGTTCAACTCCACATGTCATTCCACTGGTTATACACCTCACTATCTCATGTTTGGTGAGGAAATGCATCTTCCAATGAACTGCGGGCCTGCTTCCCCAAGCCCACAGTAGGGGAAAACTGCTGAGAAACATCTCAACACGGTCTTGGAAAATCTCAAATTTGCCAAATCCTATACAAGGGAACGTGGAGGATGGGTCGAGGAGATCGGCAAGGCATGCAGTTTGGAGGGCTGGGTCCTTCCTTCATGGATTTGGTGACCAAGGGTCGGCTACAACTGACCCTGGGTTTCCCAGGTCTCAATGTTTTGGTTGATTGAGGCGGGTGGATGGTTGACATGTATCGTTGGGTTTGGGTCGGGTGCGTTCAGGCTGCGGCGTTCATTGAGGTCACGGGTTCATGGTTCAGGCGGCGGCGGTTGAGGCTGGAGGACTGAGAGTCGCGTGGGTTTGGTGGTGGGCAAATAGGGGACGGATGGGCATGGATGATGGGCGCGATTAGGTGGCATTTGCGGTCGGGCGGCGCGGATGGCGTGGGACGACAGCATGAAACATGGGATGAATTAGAGTTAGAACGCCGTTGGGATGGTAGGCGGGATTTGGGTGGGGGCGGGGTCGAATTGGACGGATGTTTAAGGGCCGTAGGGACTGAAGTCGGGCATCATGCTCCGGGCCATGAAGCAGGACGGTGGAACGTAAAGCGCAAACCTCGGTGTTCCGTATTTCCGGAGTGCCTCACTCCTCAGTCTCTTGAGAGATGTTTCATTTGGTTTCCTCGAATGTTCGATGGCCCTTCTGCAGTTACGCCAGTTTCTTGATGAACACTTGAAGTGCTGGGATCTGCATATGTTACTGCAGGACATTTTGCATCTCCAGGTCATCATTGTTTTATTGGTTTCCATTGTTTCGTTTCTCTAAGGGTCTGTGGCAGAGTCTGATGTTGCTTTTGGCTGCTAACTGTTTCACCTCCTCTGTATTCATCTACCTTTTCATCATATACCAATTCACCTAAACATTTGATAGCAATCTAGCTTTACTTCAACATTTCCTTGATTCATGGCCTCTAATCGCTGGAGATACCGAGCTGTCCGTTTCCATCCTTTTTGGATAACTCACTGTAACTCCAGAATAGTCTCCTACTAGAACTCACTACAAGTCCACAATTTCGTTACTGTACGATCCCGTCCCTGACTCTATGCCTTCTTATTGGAACATTCCAACCACCCACAATTATAGACAACCTTCGAATCTCAGGTTATTTCTTCCCTACTCTTTCTATTCGATTGGCCCGATTCCACCATTACAAACAAATGACCAACTTCCTTATTATCCCCTAACAACCTAAGAATATCTTTTCTTAATGCCATAAACTCCATAAGATTTATCACCACCTTTACTAGGGCATACATTCTTCAAGTCCACAACAGTTTTTATCAGGTCCTTGGTCAGACAGACATGTTGTAGATACATTTATGTGTGGGCATTGCATCTGAGCAATACATTATATTGTGTATATATTATCTTGTGTAATCATTTATATATCTGATATTTGATGTGATTGGATTTCTTGTATTCATTCCTTTATTTTGTTTCATTGTATTTTGAAAAATTGTATACTGTTCTCAACATAAAAGCTTTTGAGGGACGAAGCTCCCGACGCCAGAGGGGGTACCGTATAGTTCACAAAATGCGTCATACTTTCCTCAATCTTATACTTATAAATAATTTGTGACTTTATAAAATGGGACTAAAAGTAGCGCATTTTGTATATTTTATTCAATAACGAGGAATACTAAACGCTGTCTCAAGTTATTGTTGATCTTCATTTTCAAAGTTGTAGATAATTAGCATTATGTGTTAAGCTTTAAGACTACATGCATGGTCGGCCCAAGTCTATAATCTGTATCAGTATCGATATACGCTCGTCTTCATTCCAAGTTTTTCTTGATAAGCCTTATGTGCTAACTGTTAAAGACGACATGTCGGAGAGAAGTAAAACATTACTCTATGATAGCACGCTCTCCGAGAAAACTGTTGAATAAATTTGGTCATTTCTGCACTCCCACGTCTTTCAAGCTACGGGGTAATCTTAAGATTTAGATGGTCGGCCGGTGAGAGGATTGGCGGCATTTGTGGTGTTGTTTAAAGTGACCATTGGACGTTGGATAATCTTGAGACTCTGGGGCGTCGATTTGGTGTATGGCATTTTGTTCGGTGTTTCATCGTGAGTGCTCGAGATAGGGAACTGACTATGATCGATTGGCTATGGTTTGTTTGGAGTTGATTTTGGGTCTGACTGATTCCTGGACGATGAGTTCTGGTTGTTATGATTGTCTGGATAGTGTGGGCCTAGGGTTCGTGGGGATTCGGGGTTGTTGTGGTTTGGATGATTGATGGGATGGGAGGGAG
>NW_025766585.1:0-32251 GCF_003918875.1 Haliotis rubra
GATGATGAGGAATCTGTAGTTGAAGACAATCCAGTTTAGAAAGGCAGAGGTCGAGAAACTTCATGGTTTACCTTTTCAGTTGTATACTCAAGGGAATTTATAGAGTTGGTATTTCAGGAAAAATAGTGAAGAATTAGAATAGTAATCTACGAGGTTAGAGTTAGAAGATAAGAGACAGGCCATAAGTCATTGTTAGAAGCCAGAGCTGAGACAAGCTAATAGTCGTCAGATAAGGTCAAGATAGATGGGTGTTATCGTTCTTTGCCTTTTGTTGATGATGTCAGATGAAGGAGATTCTTCAACCAATTTGCAATTAAATTGAAAAGCCATTCCACTGCATTAGCTTCACCTCCATTGCATTGTACTCTCATTGAATTTGTAAATCCTTTGGAAGCAATTTCGACTTTTAGTGCAATTAATGAAATTGTTAACTGAATAACAGTTCTTTGCTTTAGTTTGTTTGACAAAGATACCTTTGCCTGCAGATTTTAAGGCAACTGAGGCAACTGGCAAGTAACGGAATATGTATTGGTCCTCATTAACTCCACATAAATTATTCTGATTTTTTCCCACCTATTTCGTTTGATAAAGTAGATGAGAACATCTATAATTTGCAAACTGTACAAACTAATAAAAGTGGAATAAATATATTCGAAATTTCTGCTATAAAATACACAAGACATTTTTGTAATGCATATGCCAAGACATTGGCCAAATGAACGTCTCTGCTAAATGAAACGTCTAATTAATTCTTGCTTTTTCAAAATCAAAATCTAGCCTTCTATCCATCTTCAGATGAAGGAAATAGGTATTTCAATATAAAAACTGTTCAGGATCTTTTTAGTACTGTAAATTTTCATTTTAATTTTTTATTTTTAAAAGAAATTGATTTAATTGATAATTGATAAATTTTGATTGATATATGTTGTAGATAGATGTATTTAAATGATTGGTAGTTTAGATTAGCAACTTAGATTGTTAGTGGCGGTATCCTCGAGTGGGGTTAATTATTGTAAAAGTATTGTCCCCTGAAAGGATACGTTAGTCCCGCAACATTCAAAGGAAATTAAAATTTACCAGCTGTTGTAAATATAGTATTTTTGTCATTTTAATTTCGGCTAAATTTGACTACAATCGCCAGCTGCTGAAGAGTTTATATAAATCCAGCTAGGGTCCATGCAGGTAGCAAAAGTACTGTATGTTCCCATGGTCCCTAGTGTGGTGATCAACCTGCAGTTGCTTTTTTTATATTGTACTGTTGTCTCAAGTGATGTATTTTTATGATAGCGTACCAGTTTTAAATTAAGATTTGTGATAATCTAGTATTTTACTGTACTTCGATGACAGGTTTTAACGTTCCAAATTTATTGATTTTACTATTGATATAAATTATATTGTTCTCGTCACGATATGACTGCAATATTGCCGATGTGACGCTAAATATTAACTCACTGACTCTTTAGATGATATAAAACATTCACCGCTATTTGGCTGCAATATTACCTATGCTATGTAAAATTTTAACTCACTGATATGAAACAAATAAATTGCATAACTGAGAAGTACCATGATAGGACATCGTAGATTAAAAGCTCAGAATCCAATGATCATCTAATTTAATTAGATAAGTCAATGGAAATGCTAAACTAGCTCCTTGTTACTTCAATATCCAATATTCAACATTTGGGTGATTTTTGTGCTGTAAACGCAAAAATATGTTATTGCAAACTTGACAACTCATAAATTCGAAATTGGCAGTTGTATATGTATATATATATATATACTCATAAGCAAAAAAGACGTCAGTATGAATTCAAAATTAGATAGGCACCGTAATCAAATCATTACAGAAATAGACATAATAAGCGGATCAAAAAACATATCTTGACACATCAGTGAATAACTCAGCACAATTCCAAGACATTACGTGATCGTTTGCAGTCCATTCGGACTCTTAACTTCAGTATCTAGTGTGACCACCACAAGCGGCAATAACTGTAGCACAGCGTCTATGCATGGAGTGCACCAATCGATTGATGAAGGCCATTTGCACCTTGAACAATACACTGAAAGGCCTGGCGCAATAAATCGGCTGTGTTCGGCCTTGGTATGACATTATTCAGTCTCCTCTGAATTTCATCCCAAAGATGTTCAACTGGGTTTAAATCAGGACTAAGGGCTGGTCAATGCATAATGTTGACACCGTTCTGCTGTAGGAAGTCCCGTGTAGCTCTGGCAGTGTGAACCCGGGCGTTATCATGCTGGAAAATGTTGTTCCAGTGACGATCGAAATTTGGTATGACAAGCATATGGGGTCTGAGAGCTTGGTCGATGTTGCTCACCGCTGTGATACCACCTCCTCTCCCTGGACCACGGTTCTGGAACACCAAAGGACCCACTCCCCTGGTTCAGGCCTATTCCACCCCATACCATGATGCTTACACCTCCCCATGAGTCTCTTTCCATAACACATTGGTTTGAGTAACGCTGACCACGTCGTCGCCATATTCTTGTTCTGCCATCTGCAGTTGATACGCAGTACCGACTCTCATCTGTGAACAGAACAGTTCTCCATTGCCTGTATCGCCAGTTTTGGTGTTGTAGGGCAAACTGTAGACGAGGGGTGAGGATAGGTCCACGGTAAGGTCTACGGCAATGGAGGTTCCCGCTGTTAAGATTTCGGCGTACTGTATCAGTACTGATTGGTCTTCCGTGTGTTCCCCACTGTCTGGCGTGCTGTTTCGGATGCCTGCATGAAGGGATTCTGTACATGCTGTCGCACAACATGGCGGTCTTGTCGTCTTGTGGTCACCCTTGGTCTGCCAGTACGGGGGCGATCATTTGTGGTGTTGGTGGCCCGAAAACGTTGCTGCAGCGTGGATATGGTCCGAATGTTGACCTGGAAGTGATTGGCAACGGCTTTGTACAGTGCGGCAACCTTCAAGTGTTCCTAGTGCCTGGTTCCTCCTGAGCTGTCGTGAGAAGGGCATCCTGCTGACGTTGTAATGTGAATGTTTCCAACCAGGTTTGAGGGTGGTCCTTGTGAACTTTAGAGTACGTGCAGCTTGAGTTGCATGAAAACATGGAGAACACCATACCATCTCTGAGATCAGGTTGCGTTTTTTTGAGACCATTTCCTGGGTTCCATTCTGAGTTTGGGAAGGAATGTCTTTGCTCTGGTAAAGTTGGAGATGTTGTCCAAAATATGCAATCAAAACATTAAATGAGTTTATAGTTATCCGTTTTTGCGAAGGAAAATTCCAAACTGACGTTTCTTTTGCTGCTTAGTATATATACATAATTTTTGTAATGCACAGGTCAGTTGGGTTAGTTCTAAATTGGCCTGGTCACGATAGTCTAGGAATTGATTACATTCTGATAGATAGACAGTGTTTAACCTCAGTGAAAGACAAAAGTGTTCAGAGAATATTGAGGAGACCGATTGGCACAGACATACACACACATACATACATATACGCATTCATATGCATATGGTCATACACATCCATAAACACATACACGCATACACATACGCACACGTACATCCATACGCACACGCGCGCGCACACACACACATACATACCTACACACACGTACATACATACATACATACATACATACATACATACATACATACATACATACATACATACATACATACATACATACATACATACATACATTGTGTCAATCACTGGCTTGTACATACATACATACATACATACATACATACATACATACATACATACATACATACATACATTGTGTCAATCACTGGCTTGTGTGGTCTAGATGCGACTGTTTACAGACCGTCGCAATGCGCACTGGAATTTAACAACTAACAACGCTACAGTAGTGAAGTATACGACTTTATGGATAACAACTTCTTGTTTATTGGATAGGGCGACGCTTCGGTGTAGAAACAAGAAGTTCTTATCCACAAAATAGTATGATTTATTATAAACTCACCAATTTCTTGAATGCCGTTAAAACAATTAAATTTACAGTTTCTTTTTAGTTTAAGTGTTTATGCATTATCATTCATTGGTCACGTATTAGGAGAGAGATTGTCAGCTGCTTATTCTTATCATGTACGTAAATAAGGTATTAAACGTTTGAGCGAAGTGTAGCCTGAAATGTCGTTCCAAACAATGACGTTCTCTTCCATGAACATCTTCTCGTTGTAAATATCTTTGTGACTGCATTTTCTATTCTGTACAAAGGGACCTTTTTCATACTGCAAGCAGCCAATAGCGTCAACATACACATGGCTGTTTGGGCTAATTGAAAACGTCAGAATACTCAAGAATGTTAAATATAAATGGAGATGTTTCTCGAAACTGTCAGTTCACCAGATGCAGTGCTCGTGAATTCAGTCATGAAGATTCTCCTATGCTTGTCCTGCTGCGTGGCGACAGGCGGGTCTCAAAGTAAGTTTTAAAACTTTTATTGAGTGGACATGCATACGTTCTCCTAATGTTTTGTAACTGCTGTTGTTTTTGACATGATGATGTATATTACTATCATATTCATTCACAGACGTAAAAGGCTTGTATGTTCTAAACCAGTAAATGTGTTTTAGCGGAATCATGAACTTGGGTAGCTCAGTGATAGCCTCGTGGGGTCTGAACTCCCAAAACTTGGGTTACACTCCCAACATGGGTACGAAGCTTGACGCCCATTCACAATGCCTTTCGTCGTGATATTGATGGACTATTGTTCCGTAGAGTTGAACAGTTGGGTTGTTTCACTATTCAAGAACACTTCTATTTTAGGGTAAGTAAATGTAATCGCAAGACCCGATAACAATGTTAGGTAAACCCACCCTTCATAGGACAAACACATGGTTGATATAGACCGTTTAGCCACCATTGTCACACTGACGCCATTGGACTCTTATCTGAGTCAGCTTTTATAGAACACATGTCATGAGTATTATACAGGATAATGTGTTGTGGGTTTGTTTCCTTTATAAAAAAGCGCAAACACAACTCCTGATTTGTGCGCACACAATGGGAATACCTTCATTAGTAATAGTAAATAGACCCCCTCATTTAAATATGAATCAGGTGATTGGTCAGGAAAATGTGTTACAAATGCAGCGTTACGATTCCAGTATCGCTGATGTGTTGTTACAGATCCCAGATGACTAGAGCACATGTCGTGCAAATGTCTTAGACACGCCTGCTAGTTACCCGAACTTGGCATCTCGCCGTGTTTGCTTTGTTGCCTTGCGAGAAGTTCTCAACAGACGAACAAAGGGAAACAACTTACAGGAAAGTAGCTCTGGGCGAAAGTTGTTCTGTCACACAAAATGGTGAAAATAATGACTTTTTATTTTGAAGGTGAAATATTGATGAAGACATGACTTTTATTGCTTTTCATATTACTGCCTATGCAACACTCATTTATGAATGAAATTTTGGACCATTGTTACACAATCTATAACTCTGCCAGAGTTTCGTCATCATTTCGCTCCAAAATAATCTTAACTTTAAAACCAAGTTGAAACACCGAAACAAGTTGTTTACTGAAAGCCTTCCGAATCTGAATGGCACACTTAAAACTGATCGCATATGTGAACAGGACAAACAGCCCAATTGTATATACAACCACCATTATATTTCAATAAAACAAACCATACATGATGAGTTTGTTTGAGTGGCATTTTAGAAGTTGGGACGTTTAGATATAGATTCTTGTACCGTTGTCAAGCAGACAGATAGACAGATTGTTTATTAGTCTCGCCTCAATATAAAATAGATACAGTACACAAAAGCAATAAAAGTTGAGTCACTCCTACAAGGAGTTATGAGAGTAAGTTCTGTAAAATGTACAGAGCGACAAAATGTCATTGTATGAAACGATAAATGTTATGATAAATAAAATATAAACAATTAAAATATAAAGCTGAATTGGGCATTATATAACTACACTACTGAATACACATAAGACTTTCGCCTAGAAGGTAATATACAGAAGACTTGCTCCAAGAACGAACAATATGGCAGGTCTTGGCAGCAATAAAACACACATTAAAGGTGGGTAAGATATATTATAACTTTAACTTATTAATTAAAATACACCTTTCATTCATATACAATTGGCATTTTCAGTAAACCTTGTGAAAGTCGCGGTGGCAGAGCGGTTTAGGTGGCTGACGTTGTGTGCTGGGGATTAGGTGTGGGTTCAAATCCCGGATGGGACGCAACCCAACAAAACGTACTAGAATCTGCACTTTACTAACAATGTGTAACGTTAGAGGAGATATTTATTCCACAGTAATCAATCGGTCAGTAACTCAACTCAATGGCCAATCACGCCTGTGGTGAACGTAATACTGCAGTGTATCTGTAAACCCACACTAAGTTCGGGGTTATAGCATTCCTGAACTGTGTCCAAGTGTCTTGTCCAGTGCAGAGTTATAAGCAGTGTGATTAGGAAAGTGCGCAAACGCTGTAGTTATGCAATTTTAATCGAATAGGAAACTGTGGGCTATTGTATTGAAAAGCCAGATCGTTCATGCAGAACTGAAATAACCCGTTCACCCTTTGATAAAATAGACCAAATGCTTAGACAATTAACCCAAACACATACAACTAAAACAACTTAGATGACAAATCTAAAGCTCTATTCCTAAAAACTGTATATACAATATCCGGTTACATTATGACAGTTACGATTTGGAAGTGACTGGTACTAGGGTATTCAGCAAGCAGAAAGCCTTTCTTTCACTTTTACGGCCAGCCGACTACATCCAAGCGAACGAATCAGCAGGGTTACTCTTTTTCTCAGCAAACTGCACTCGATGCAGTGATCGTTCAAAGTACCCTGCCTTGATAAGCGTTGCTGAGCAGATATAAGCATTGACATGTTTCACAAGAGGATCAACATACAAATACATGCTCTCGAAAGTGCACATTAAAATTCTGTTCTGAAGAAACTCTAGGTTAATCACATTATTCTTTATGATTAATAAACATCAGGGAATGAGAAAGGGTGGCGGGCCCGTTATCAGACATGATTCCATGGCGTCAGTACCCTGACTTTGTTTTTCGTGCAATCAATAGCTCAAAAGAAAGAACATGAACTGCCAGCCAGTGCATAAGCATTTGTGGTTTGAACTCGAGCGTTAACCTCTGAACTGCAATTGTTTTACTCCTTGCAAGTTTGCTCTCCATATCGGCATTCTTGAGTTTGTACGTATAGTCTCGACCTTCCACATGTACCCCAAAGTACACTCATCCTCCAAGTACACTTACTAATACTTCTTCTTTTGTATAGCCACGTTTAAGATGAAAATTGTTTCATTTGTCATGTCGAAAGGGCATACTTATATCACTGGAAATGTACAAGACTCCGGGAATTTCGTTGTTTTCATTCCTGAACCTCCCCTGACATTAAGTTCAAGTTCATCCATGCTAAGAAGGCAGGAAAGAGATACAGGGGATCGGTTCAAGGAGATTCTGGGTGATAACCTTCCACCTTGTTATGCACAAAGCTAAAGCTAAAATGATTCAGTGACAAACATAAAAGTATAGGACTAAATAAATCGCCTTGAAATATACCTAATAAGGTCATCATCCTCCCTTGAGAATACATCTCAAGTTGAGTTGACCTTGAATTGTCAAGCACCTTCCCCGAGAATACATCTCAAGTTGAGTTGACCTGGAATTCCTTTAAGACATGCCAAAACACGAAACAAAAACAAAACATTCGCGAGGCACATAATTATAAGCTTTTACGTAATCTATAGAGCACATTGTGAGATTACGGTAGAATGCTTTTACTCTTAAAGGATAATTCCTTGAACGAACATTTCATGCTTATTCAAATCACTCCCTTTCTGGTCTATTTACATAGCATTTAAACTACAGAATAATGCAGAACACACTTTATGGATAACAACTTCTTTTTATTCGTTATCCATAAAGTGTGTTCTATATTGTACTTCCCAACTTCTAAAATGCCACTCAGAAGAAGTTACAGAATAATGACACAAATTTGCTCGATACCCTGAAAATATTTTGTCTTCTACATTCAGACGTGCAATTGAGCAAATGTTTGCAGGATCAGTCAATTCACTATTGGAAACAATATCGTTCGACCTTCCAGCTACCAAAGCGGGACACACCTGTATCTTAGAAAGCATTTAAACAGTGAAATATGTCTTAACTTTGTTCAGGCCACCAGATGTAGATAGACATACAAATGTGGACCATATTTTTTGTGTATTATTTTTCTAATCCCTACCTATTATTCCTCAAGAATTGCAGTACCAAGATTGTTTGTGACTGTACTCATGAAGGGTTAATTTACTGTAAAATATATATTCCCTCTGATCGAAGGTACAGTCATTCAAGGCATTTATTATCTACCACTGGTTTTAAACGTAGAATATTTGTCATTTTAATTTTACTTACAATTCCTGAATATTGCTAGGGACTGAAGGTATGGTGTAATTCCAGCTAGGGCCCCTGCAGGTAAGTACTGTAAATCCCCATGGTCCTTTATATTGTGTTGTTATTTAGACATATTGTTTTATGATTACATGCATGTTTTAAGTTTACATATGTGATAATCCAGATATTTTACTATCCTTTGTTGGCAGATATATTATCTACGTTTATGTTATGTACAATCGTCACGATATGGCGAAGGTCGTTTGGCTTTTACGACGCTGGACGGGTGCTAGAAAACCGCAGAAAGTTGGAGATTAGGAACGTGCTTGATAAGCCTTATTCCAGACGTAAATCCATTTCATGGTGGCAAATATAAAATGCATGAACCTGTTAAGGGTAGAGAAAGTCATGGAGTTCATTGTTATTCTTAAGCGGTGATGCGGTCCCAACTTAAACCTGTTCATTCCTAAAACACTGTCCCGTAGCACGTGCTGGCAGTACATCGTGTTTCGGTATTTTGCACTAACGACCCACATTAAAATTGATTAGGCGTTTTAACAGCATAACGAAAGAATATTTTACCCATGTTAACAATCAGCCTTACGATCAACTAAAATGATGCTTTTCTGTATAATAAATTAATATATTTAAAGAAAACTTCTAAACTGCATTAAGATTGTGAAGTATTTGGTTGGTCATTCACCACATACTCATGAACTGTTATTGAAAGGTGGGGATCTTCCGTTCTGCATCCCTTGTGACAAAGGTAAACATTTTACTGTGTTGAGTTTACCATCGCGGTGGATCAACATTTTATATAGTAATATCTTAACAATTAGTAGGGCTAAAACAAATACCAAGGAGGGTGAAATAATGTCAAATAATTGTATCTCTTAGAGGGTACGTACGTTTCACATGATCTGAAGAATTTTCACGCATACCAGATTTTAAAATGCAGTATGTATAGTCGTTTATTATAAGTTTTGGCTTAACTCTTCAATTATCGACAGTGACTGACGTTATGGTGTTAATCCAGAGAGGGTCCATACAAAATCGAAAGCACTGCAAAAGCACTGCGTTTTGTAAGTTAAAACTTGGCGACATTTCCAAGATTTTCGAAAAAGCAACACACCTTAACTCGTACTGGTGACGGGAATGTTTTTAGGGGCGTGGTGATGGCTTCACATTTTTCAGTCTAACATTTTTTCCGTCTGACAAAAATCTGCAATAATATATAGCGCTCTAATTGTCATACTATTGATCTAAATTGATTTATTAAAATCTGAGCAGAATCTTCTTCGGTATTTGACTTCTCCAGCCAAGGTGTATGCTTGATATTATACTGAAACATGTTTATTGACCAATTCGGTATTCTTTTCAAGACGGATTCCTTAATCAAGCAATAGTTTCTTAAAATGTGAAACAATGAACATTGAAAGAAAACTTATCCGTATTTGTGGATAAACCTTTCATGCCTAAGAGTATCATATAGGAATGTTTATCTTGTCAGTCATTATGTTGTAGATTTCATAGAACCACACCCCATGATTTGATTTATGCTAACGTTTACTGTTTATTTCAGATGACCTTACCGGAAAAACGTCAAGTCAAACAGCAACATTAAATGGTTTCCCGGCCGGACAAGCTATTGATGGCGATTTGACAACCAGAAGCTCGACGGACTCCAGTGAAGGACCAGGTTAATGGGTCCTAGATTTAGAGTAGCCTAATCTCAAAGATAGTGATTGATATTCTACAGTTTCGTAATTACATTTATTTGTTTTGTACTGACAATGTGATTGTAACGTTCGAACAATGTGCTATTGTCCTAGGTGTTGTATCAAAATGTAAAGAAACAATCGTATTTTCTCATTAGCTGAATACAATTATCATTATCGTGTAAATGTCTTTATGCACGTCTTTCGTATTTTGTGTTTCCGTTTCCTCTTTAATGAGCTTAGAATGAGTGAGTGAGTATTGTTTTACGCCGCTTTTAGCAATATTCCAGCAATATCACGGCGGGGACACCAGAAATTGGCTTCACACATTGTACCCATGTGGGGAATCGAACCCGGGTCTTCGGCGTGACGAGCGAACGCTTTAACCACTAGGCTACCCCACCGCCCTAATGAACTTAGAACGTATCAGAGAATACTTATGTACCGTATGTCGGTAAAAATCGGGATAATGGATAAAACTTCAGTAAAACTGTACAGATGATATGTACTGTATAATCTTAATGTTCAAAGTAATTGATTAATCTTTTTAATTACCGATTACTGGTCTGATCCTTGTCATATTGATAAGAAGCTGTTGTCCATACTTTTACCGGACTGTCAGTACTTTAACAGCGGTTAACCCGTCAAGATCCGGGTTGGAATTGATCTTCAGTAACCCATGCTTGTCGTAAAAGGCAACTAACGGGATCGGGTGGTCAGGCTCGCTGATTTGGTAGATCGATGCTCATGCTGTTGATCACCGGGTTGTCTAGTCATGACTCGATTATTTACAGACCGCCGCCATATAGCTGAATATTGCTGAGTGCATCGTAAAATATCATCAAAACTAGTAAGGAAACAAATGTCATCATTAAGCTGCTAGTATGACAAACATCTTTACCAGGCCATAATTTTGCATGATTTAAAAATGTATTATAGCTTATAACAAGTCGGAGAGCATGATATGATTACAAAATAACACGATGAAAATTCAGTAGCCAGTCGGGCCAGTTACTGTGAAGCTCTACTGGTGCGAATTGTTTTACTAGCCACTGACTACCGGACCAGTGGCTATTTCGCCTACTGAACCGGCCGTGTGCATTAATAAAGTGTGCATTTGTTTCAGTCATGCTCATATAAATTTAGGGTAATAGACAGTAATTACATACCAGTTTCATGCTAAACTTGCCCCAGTTTTTTTTTTCATGTAGAATCCCAGCGTTATCTTACTGACAAGACTATTATTGTTTTACGGAGAACAAATCAGGCTGGAACATAACAGACTGACATGTTCCAGAAAGGCTAAATGTGTAGCATTATTTGCAATGGGAAATGATTTGTCAGACACAATCTGGGGCTTAAGCGGACACACAGAAGTACATGAATACATGGCTCGTTTTTTATGGATAACAACTTCTTGTAAATCTTTATACGACGTTTCAGAGCTAATTCTAGCTCCTTCATCGGGTGAATGATGAGTATGAATTTGCTCTGAAACGTCCTTTAAAGAACTAATAGAAATTGTTATCCATTAAAACGTGGCATGTATTCATGTTAAATCCAACTTCTAAATGCCTTTCAAGAACTTCAAACACAGAAATACGGTTCAACGTTTAACATAAGTCAATGTACAAGCGTGTATTAAGTCTACCTAGATAAATATTATTGCTGTACGATGTATTTGTTTGAGGTAAAGGCGTTGGCATTGGTTACCAAACATTAATTGTTTGAAAGACGGGTAGAGTGTTAAAGACAGTAACACCTAGTCTGTTCCATAGTTTGAAAACGAGACAAAAGTAAAAATAAGAGTGTATTACAAGAGCGTTACAACTTTCCAATCTGCAGTTTTGGTGTATGGCTCTGTAATGTCTTGAAGAAGAATGTCGTAATTTGGTGTATGGTTGTGTAATGCCTTGAACAAGAATGTTGTAATTGCATGAAATTGTTTTGTTCAGATTCAACAGAGGGCAGCAGTGTACAAGTTGCTGTATTTAGTTATTATCAAAATTGTCAATTTAGTCACAGTTCTTTGTCGTTTCCCAGTTGCACACTGATTTCTTTTTCGTACAACATATGGTTTGAATTTTTTGTGTGATGTTTCAAATTGACACTTTACATTTAAAAGTTGGCGTCTTCCGCCATTATTTTATCCTTCACATATAAAATTAATCGAAAAGGAAACGTTAGCTGAAAAAATGCTAAACTGTTCCAAGTAGCTTTATATTGACACCATCAAATGCCAACTACTAAAGGGCGATATCTAGAAAAGATTACCTCCTGTCTTGTTATAGACAAACTTTTGGACAGTGGTGAGGATTTGTGTTCGTTGAAAGAAAAGTCTGATGTTTTGTTTTAAAGACATCTGAATGTGATAAGGATAAATTAATGCAATATAAAAGAAATACGGAAATGAGATTTCAAGTTGAAAGGGTCAGAGGAATGAGATTAAATGAACAACTGGAATTTACTCATTACATAATCCACTAATTGTTAAGAGCATAATTAGTTCATATCGATGTTTTCCCTCAATGATTCTGCATAACTTTACCATGTTCTGTTTAAAAGGTACAACCGATGATGGGTCCGATGGGTTGTCCATTTCGCCTGTGAACTCTACAACATCCGACCCAACTACTGCGTCTTCAGGTTGGCTTAATATAATTTCTGTGGAACCTACGCTGTGACAAGGAGACTGTTTCTGTTTACCACTTAATATATCAAAGTATAATTATTGATCAAACTCGACGAAATTTTGTTTTCCGTTCCATCGTTCCGATAGAATTTGTACCGGTATTAAAAGCTTATAGTGACACTCGTTTTTAATGACATTTTCGACACTATCGGAGTAAACGAGAAACAGCTCTGTTTAAAGATGTTTCATGTGCACTTGACTGATAACCTTAAACATTAGTTGTCATACTTTGTATCTCACCTCACCGAAATTGTACCTCGAAATGTAGTTTCTTCTTGATTCAAAATGACAACTAAAACATGCGGGTTCATACGTCAGTTCAATCAATGAAAGCCAGTTGTGAGGTTTACCTTTGCAGTTTGGGATGTATAATTTCAGGCTTCATATGTTTTATCTCACTTTCCCGAAATTGTTACATAGAAATAACGTTCTCCTTGAAAGGACAACTAAAACGTGTATGTTCATACTTCAGTTGAATCAATGAAGTCCTGCTGTGAGGATTACCTTTGCAGTGACCGCCTCCGTGGTGTAGAGGTTAGAGCGTGCGCCCGGAGAGCGGAAGGTCGCGGGTTCGATCCCCGACCGCGTCATACCAAAAGACGTTAATATATGGTAATTGTTGGTCCCTGCCTGGCGCTTGGCATATTTGGGTACATCAAGGACTGGTCGGCTTGGAGTCAGTATAATGTGTCTGAGTGGGGTATTCATGCTTCACTGCGGCATGGTATCTCAGTGGGCTAGCACAATAAAACCAGCTTAAGTCAGGGCTAGTTCAAGCAGCAACACATACACATACACACGCATGCACGTCGTCATATGAGTGAAATATTCTCAAGTACAACGTTAAACCCAATTTCACCTCACCTCACCTTTGCAGTTTGTCTGCAGGATATTGACTTGGGACGTATAATTTCAGGTTTCGTTGAAGTGACCTGACAGGCAAACCACTGAGATCGAGTTCAGCAGCCTCCGGTTCAGTAGAAGAAAGTGCGATTGATGGAGACTTGCTTACATATTTTGAGACCGACTTTGCCGTACCTGGGCCTGCTTACTTGCAAATTGATTTAGAAGATAGCTATAAAGTCACTCGAATAATAATCCACTTGCCCCTCAATAGGTAAATATAGTCATAGTGATCTAATTTAATGGATTTAAATGAGTGAACTGAATTGCTTTTGAAACGTAAACAGTATGCCAATACACAATTCTGGTAGACTTGTGGTATATAACGGATATGTTTGAAGGTGTCCGGAGGTCCAGACGTCTAAAGCGCCTCAGCAGCAAGTGTAGGATCTGTTCTAATATACGACTCCCAGATTTACTCCGAATAGTTAATATATATATTAACCATGAACTTTGTTAGCATCGCATCCTCGTGCAGCGAATATAATCAATACGCGCACGTCGACTTGCACGTTCAGCATTTACACCTACCGCATAAAGGTGCAAGGCTTCGCGAACTAAAGACACTCAGACGAACATGCTGTCAAATCCGACATATTCTATAGGTTTACAACTGAGTAAAATCAGGATAAGAGGCTTGTATATGGGTTCGTGCTGGGTAGTGTTTACTCAATGACCATGTACAACTTTCTCATGCTCTATTTAGAAGACACGATTCCTGTGACGACATCTTCAATTTGAACGTCCCATGCAACTGTCACTACCGCAGCACCAGTATCGACCACAGAAACTTCAGGTTGGTATTAATTGAGGCTCCTGTCATCGAATATTCTTCTGTTTATGTACAGATGCCTGTGTTGTGGACATATGTAACATTGTTCTTTCTTCGGTTGGTTTTAACAAACGCTCTTGCAAGAAGATATTGGGTCGATTAATACGTATTTAGTGTTAAAGTGCATCGGCGGGTTACCTTCTACCTTCTTCATTGCCATGTTTCACTGTTTGACTATGGTACAAGTGGTGAGTCATCAATCATCCAGGATCATGCCATACATTTATGAGCATATACCTCAATTATTGTCAGCTGCATGGTATACATTCACACACTGTATGTTATACCATGATTCACATTATTATCCTATCTATCAAGCAAAGCTCTCCTCTGTCCACATACAGCAAGAACAATTCCTCTACTCCCAGACACAAATGTGTATAGACATAAACTTACAGATGACATGTGCAAATCAGAACATTCCAAAGTTTAGTACACCTACTCTTCCTTGCAGGATCTGCCTACAGAGTAATGCCTGGCTACACCCTCACGACCCCAACTGCTGCACTGACGACGCCCTCGGTAACCATGTACAGCATGTGGTGTCAGCAGATCCCTGGATGCACAGCTTTCAGCTTTAACAAAGCACTGAAAATCAACAACTGTAAGACTAGTGCAGATCAGAACATGACGTTAAGTTCAGGGTGGACTGCCAACGTCAGAAGCTCCACCATGAGGTTTCGTCAGAATGGACATTCATGCTCGTAATCGGAAATGGAATCAGTAATGTACGATTTAAACAACACTACAGTGGTCAAACCTTTATGCTTATCAAATTCCTTTGTAGCAAGAACCTCTCGTCCATAAATTTTCACATGGGATTTGATCCTTTTGACCATAACATTCAACCTCTTCGCTACTTGACTCCTGTTTTACATTCTGACTCAGACTGTAACTGTCAGTAGTTAATAGATTCAACAAGAACAAACAAAAGTCCTCCCTTAATCGTAGGAATTAGATATCCAAACCATTGTAACGAAATGGTTTGTGCATTCATATATATATATATATATATATATATATATATATATACCTGTTTACAGGTGAGTGAGTACGAATATAAACAGTTTCTATGAATTAAACGTTTTGCATCATAATGTTTTGAAAAGTTATCGTGATCTCGCTGATTACAACCGGGATATATGAGTATAAATATGAATAAACAGTAACCTACTTAGTGAGTGAGTGAGTGTGTGAATTACACATGCTGATCTACCGTTTAAAAGAGAGCCATATAAACCACTATTACTTCTCACGAAAGGACAGCAATATCAAACAATGATGTGTTCACAGGAGGCGATTGGGGAATTTATCATAAGTGAAGTTTTCTGTATCATCACCACATCTTTACTGAATAAACTAATGAATTACAATTTAAGGATTTAATCAATTGAAAAGTAAATATTATACATACAAATCCTTCTTTACAGATGGATCCAAGGATGGTGGCTCAGTTGCTTGTGCCACTGTCAATATACCCAAACTAATATCTTCTCGATTGCAGGCTAACAGTTCTATTTTCACAGAAGTTAAAGCCATATCAACAGCCTTAAAATATATTAATAAACACCTTAACTGTAAACACTATATAATCTTTCCAACTCTCTTTCTTGCCTTCAGGCTATTAAAATCTGTTTTTCTTTTTTGTTGTAAACATCCACTTTTAATAGAAATTATTGAATCATATAATGACCTTGCTACTAGCCAAAATGACATCGTCTTTTGTTGATTACCCAGCCACGTTGGCATTTCTGGGAACACAATGGCCGATTTGCTGGCAAGGCAGCACTCAGCAAATATGTGACACCACTTCTTAGTCCATACTCTGATTACACAGCTAGCCTTAGAGCACACATCTGTGATCTGATGCAGAAGAAGTGGGACACCCAGGTAGGTATCAATAAATTACATGCAATAAAACACTATATTGGTTACACTTACTTGGGTTGTCGGTCCATATTTATAGAGGCCATTATACCACGATGTCGTATTGGTCACACACTATATACTCATGAATACCTATTGAAACGGTGAGGATCCTCCGTTTCGTATCCCTTTGTCATGAGAGAACCACGGTCAACCATGTCCTGCTTGACTCCATCATGAGGGATAAATATTTCAATGTAAAACAGTTAAGGATCATTTTACCACTGTTAGTTCTCATTTAATTGTTGTTTTTTTAAAGGAAATTGATTTCATTGATGAATTCTGATTAATGTGTTTTGTAAATAGTTATATTTTAAAGATTGGTAGCTTAGTTTAGTAACTTAGATTGTTAGTGGCTGTGCCCTCAAGGGGATAAAAAAGTACTGTAAAATTATTGTCCTCCTGAGAGAGTACGTAAGTCCCACAAATTTCAAAGTAAAATATCAATTTACCACATTTTAAACGTAGTAGTTTTGTTGTATTAACTGTCGGCTAAATTTTCCCTACAATCGCCAGCAGCTGACGGGATGGTGTAAATCCAGCTAGGGTCCATGCAGGTAGCAAAGGAGCTGTAAGTCCCCATGTCCCTAGTGTGGTGATCTACCTTCAGTTGCTGGTGATCTATAGCCCGATTTTATATTGTGTTGTTTTGCAATGACTTATAATTTTACACTGAACTCAAACTAGTTTTTATCAATTAGTGATAGTCTAGTTGTTTTACTGTCTTACGCTGACAGGTTTTTAATAAGTATGAATATTTTTATTCTTAGTACAAAACCTTTTGTCGTCACGATATGGCTGAATTATTGCCGATGTGATGTTAAATATTAACTCACTCACTCACTCTGCTTGACTGTGTTGAATTTTACATCATAATGGATAAATAGTTCAATTTAAAACCTGTAAAGGATCTTTATAAAATGTTAATTGTCATTTAATAAGTTTTTTTAAAGAAATTGATTTAATTGATGAATTTTGATTGATATGTTTTGTAGATAGATGCATTTTAACGATTGGTAGGTTAGATTAGTAACTTGGATTGTTAGTGGCTGTATCCTCAAGGGGGGTTAAAGTGTTGTAAAATTATTGTCCCCCTGAGAGGGTACGTAAGTCCCGAAATGTTCAAAGGAAATTTAAATTTACCGGTTTATTTTTTAAAACGTATTTTCTTTATGATTTTAAATCATGGCGAAATTTTCCTACCATCCCCAGCGGCAGAAGGGATGGTGTAAATCCAGCTAGGGTCCATGCAGGTAGCAAATGTACTGTTAGTCCCCATGGTCCCTAGTATGGTGATTTACCTTCAGTTGTTGGCGATCTATAGCCCATTTTTATATTGTATTGTCGCTAATAGTCATATCTAGTTAAATGCTAGTTTTAATACCTCAAATTGTGATCTTTTGTCTGTTTTATTGTCCTTTGTCAACAGATTTATATTTTATATGAATATTATCTATTGATAAGATATTAACTGTTTTAGTCTGTTTTAGTTTTAGTTATGGCTGAAATAGTGACGATGTGACTATAAATATTAACTCACCCACTCACTCTTTGCTGAATATAGTCACTGTTAGTACCTGACAACGCTGACTCATTCCACTCAACGCCGACTCATTCCACCGTACATCGCTCAGGTAAAACAATATTGTTGACGAGATTAAGACATTTTGGTCCTTTGGAATATTTCTTCAACATAATGGAAGATTCCACCCGTAACCATGAAATATTAAAAGTCCAACCTGCTTGTCCTTCCACTTGAACTTAAATGAGTATGATGAAACGGAATATGTAATTTCTTCTCTGGGACCTTTATGGTTGATTTGTGTTCCTTGTTTCAGAGACAAGAAAGCACTCTTTTAACTGTTAGCATGAAGTGTGTGTCTTTTTATTGACGAACATTGTGAATTGACTCGACAGTGGCAGACACTCATTTATTGATGTCATGTGCACAAAAGACAAGAAACTATAAGCCACGACATGTGTTTTCTAACTACATTATATTGATTCATAACCTAGTCAGTGTGAGACCGTGAAGATCCAGGTTAGAGTTGATCTTCTGTAACCCAGTAACCATACTCGTAAGAGGCGACTAACAGGCTCGGGTGGTCAGGGCCGCTGACACATTCTGTTTATCACTGGGTTGTCTGGTCCGCAGTCGATTTTTTACAGACTGCCGCCATATAGCTGAAATAAGCTGAGAGCGCACAAAACAATCATTCACTCACTAGTCAGTGTGAACTTCCCTAGGGGGGAACTGGGGTACATGTGACCCTATTTTCCCGTTTCTGGTGGTATGAGGTGACCGAATTGGGCAAGCTGTTTGCCTTGACCTCTGTGTCGGTAGAGGAAGGGGTCTGAAAAGAGGGTCCTGGAGTCTTTTCCTTTAGTATAATACTTTGACATTAACTTTACCTGGTTTTGGTTCTCTAAATCGGTTGTTCATGCCATGCCGTGTGCACGGTCAACTCTATACTTGGAATATACATACCAGTATATGCTCACACGTTCCAACAAATAAATAGTTGATGGCAGCATATGGGCCCGTCTGGCATCCCTGACTTCAGGCTCTTAATTGTCTTCAGAAAACTGCCGCGGATGGACCAGGCCTGGCATTTGCTCTGTAGAATGTTTGTAATCGTGAATAGCATCGTGTAGTCAGTTTCCACTACACCATCGCCATTGTTGACACTTCATGGTAGGTGGGGAATAAATTGTCTTTCATTATTGATACACAACAACTTGGTTCTCGCTAGAAATACACATCGAAAAGGTATCTCAACACTTAGGATTGTTAACCCCCGACCTTCATCCATATGGCCATTTATTTTTATATCATGATCGTGCAATTGTTTGATTGTTTCGGGCGAGCCACAATCCTTGGGTCATCTGTAAATATGGATTGGTATGTATTATATTTACGTTTTAATTGATTAAATTCCTGTTTATATTGCAATTAATTCGTTTCTGAGTTTTTAAATGCGGCTAATGTTAGGTCGACCACGCACACGGCAAGTTTCCGTGCTCGTCATGTTGCTCATGCTATTAAGTACTGCTCGTCATGTTGCTCATGCTATCATGTACTGCTCGTCTTGTTTATAATATTATCAAGCAATGCTCGTCTTGTTGCTCATGCTATCAAGTACTGGTCGTCATGTTGCTCATGCTATCATGCATTGCTCGTCTTGTTGATAATTCTATTAAGCAGTGCTCGTCATGTTGCTCATGCTATCATGCACTGCTCGTCTTGTTGATAATTCTATTAAGCAGTGCTCGTCTTGTTGCTCATGCTATCAAGTACTGCTCGTCTTGTTGCTCATGCTATCAAGTACTGCTCGTCTTGTTGATAATTCTATTAAGCATCGCTCGTCATGTTGCTCATGCTGTCATGCACTGCTCGTCTTGTTGATAATTCTATTAAGCAGTGCTTGTCTTGTTGATAATTCTATTAAGCAGTGCTCGTCTTGTTACTCATGATATCAAGTACTGCTCGTCTTATGGCTCATGCTATCAAGTACTGCTCGTTATGTTGTTCATGCTATCAAGCACTGCTCGTCTTGTTCATCCTATCAAGCACACATGTGTGCATGATCATTCTGTCTAAAATCCTGCTATTCTCGCAATTAAATACTGTGTTCACAAGCACTTGCAAATTAGTGAGTGAGTGAGTGAGTTATTATTTAACGTCACATCGGCAATTTTGCAGCCATATCGTGACGAGAACATACTTGACATTGAAGTGGAATATATGTATATTATAAAAACCTGTCGACGAAGGACAGTAAAACAAACTTGAAAATTAACCTGTCCAAATGTTTTGTGGAACTTGCGTTTCTTTCGTGGTTGAGTGTACGCTGACATATTAAAGTAGAATATCCGCATTAAAAGGTTTGACTTGAATGCTTGGCTGACATGAAATCACTGGATTACGATACATCGGATCCCTACACACACATCACTACAGATCTCCCAGATCATGTTATCAAAGCTGGGTTATAGTGATGGGGCTCAAACAAAGCATGTCTTGTTACAAGATGTGGCAAGACAGCATCCTTTACATCAGTCATGAAGCCTGTACAATGCCTTCTCATCGAAACAAGAATTAATACACAAAATCTTGACCATCACCTTCAGATGTGGGAAAGCCATTGTCTGATCTTATCTAATGCACCAATAAGATCAGCTCACAATCATCAACAGAGAGTACCAAGAATGAAATTTCTGTAGCATTTCTTACGAATATACTCCCACTGAATCTCAAAACCATCATTATTCTCCTCTAACCATGAATCATCTATGTTGCAGTTCCGGGTATAGACCACAACTGTTCCCAAAACCTTACATTAGAATACGTAGTGGGTCCTGTTGCATCAAATTGTCTGTAAAATTGTTATTATTATTATTATTTTAGTGTACAGATTAAGACAAATATGCAGCAGCGAGAGTGATCATGGTAGCCAGGCTTGTAACGCTCCTTACCAGCCCGGTACCCTTGGTCCCTCTACACGCAGTTCAGACAGCAAATGGGACGCCTCCCAGGAAGCGATGCCTATTCGAAACCACCAAGAACCTTCCAGAGAAAATGGAGACTCCCCAACACTTCAGCCATTTGTACTACCCAGATTGTCAGAAGGGATGTGGTGCCGTCGGAGGACCGGGGCACTCACCTCATATGTGCCAAGAGATCTCGAAAGTACAAAACCAGGGGCACCGAGAAGATTAGATGATCTGACGACGATTTGACCACAACCGCGTACAAAACCGTTCACTTAAAACCATATTCTACCATGGCTACGTGAAATGATCGATTTTGATTGGTCAATCAATAAAATTAGAGGCTATCAATTCTGGATTGAAAATTCGTCTGATTTCATGACCGCTTCACTGCGCACGTATACAACACTGCCGCATCAGCTTGACCACCAACATGGCTAATATCAACACAACAGACGTGATGGAAATGCTAATAAAACATTTATTAAACTCGAAAATACAATTATTATATGATTTTTCCCCACAATTATTAGGGAACCTCACTATTATATAACCTTCTTTAATAAAAATATTCAAACTATATTACAATACACAGCCCCCAACATAAACAAACAGTATCTAACATGTAAATCAGAAAGCCTTGTAAATGTCATCCCTTTCTATACTAAATGTGCAGCAAATCCTAACTAAACATTTACCTACCTGGTAAATGATGTATTTGTTTCCATTTAGAATCATAAGAATGGGAAATTCGCAAGATAACGGTCCGGCGAAACACAAAATTAATGCCACTCCACACTCCGTCATGCCCCGTTGCATCGTTCAAAAAATACATGTAAAACTTGAACCACCAGAATTCCGCTCTCTGCCAGCTTCCCCACAAGGCTGTCACTGCTGGTGATCTATGTTCGTACACTTTGAAAACGTTTGGCCACAATCCAGTCCCAAATGATGAAAACAATGTTCCAAGGAGTCGCATGTACACAAAGCAGCACTGTCACTCTTTTCGTCGCATGCCGGGGTGAAGGCACCTACAGCCTATGTAAGTGAAATCATGATCGACACTCGCTGGTCATACAAATCTTTGAATAGTTACAGGTCGTAGGTCGATCAGAAAGGATCTATTCTGCAATTCTGCAGGGGTTCAGATTCGACAGTCAGTCAAGTATTTTCCACTGTCACTCAAAATGTAAACACTGGCTGTCCGCCGTTTCAAACTGTTGCGTGACTGTAAACAACTACAGACTGCACTATCAAGAAAAATAAGTAGGTCAGACGATTCCATTATAGTGTGGCCAGGGGGTTAGAGTAACACGGTACGCAAAACAATAGGCTGGTTTCGGTCGTGTGGAGTTGGGATTATTTAAACCAAGCTCTAAGTTATTACATTATTGCATTGAATAAGCAGTAGTTAGTTTTCTTTGGACAGAATATTATATATGTTGCAATGTTTAAAACAATACGAACGGCACCTTCCACTCCCTTCACAGACGACTTCAATTCGCCTCTCGCACCATGCCGGATTTCACAGTGTCTTCCGCGGAAGGAAGGAGTTCGATTTTAAATCGGTTATGGTAGAATGGACATAAACGTATTGTGTTGGAAAATTAGATGAATGTTAGGCAGAATTGATAGTATTTAATTAATCATTTGAAACCTCACGCTACGCGTTTGGTTCCAAAATGAATTTAGAGACTATCAATTCTGCCTAACATTAATCTAATTTGCCAACACAGTACGTTTATCTGGAAAGGTAGCCTAATGGTTAAAGCGTTGGCTCGTCACGCCGAAGAGCCGGGTTCGAATCCCCACATGGGCACAATGTGTGAAGCCCATTTCTGGTGTCCCCGCAGTGATGTTGCTGGAATATTGCTAAAAGCGGCATAAAACCAAACTCAATCAGTCAGTTGATTTCTTGACTGCATTGATTTTTTCGATCGCAAGGAAACATAATTAAAAACACAATTATCACTAATGGACCCGTGAAGATCCGGGGTAGAATAGGTCTTCAGCAACCCAGGTGCTTGCCATAAAGGCGACTATGCTTGTCCTAAGAGGCGACTAACGGGATCGGGCGGTCAGTTTCGCTGACTTCGTTGATTACATGTCATCAGTTCCCAATTGCGCAGAACGATGCTCATGCTGTTGATCACTGGATTATCTGGTCCAGACTCGATTATTTACAGACCGCCGCCATATAGCTGGGATATTGCTGAGTGCGTCGTAAAACTAAACTCACTCACTCACTCACTTATTCATGACATATAATATACATTGCTGGTTATGAAAAAACATATAAACAAAATTATAAGCATACAATCGCAAATCAAAAGTGCAATATTTTGTACCTGGGTTTACTTCCCAAGAAACGAAGCAGCCGGGATACCGAACCCAGTCAGAGCAGGTGGGTGTGCACTCGAGTGTAACGGCTGGATCATTTGCAGATGCCCCCACGGCTCATTGTGTGTGTATATATGGAGATGTTGGGTTTTGTAAATATACTGAGTCAAAAGAAACTTCACAAAATGTAATTTGAAAAATAATGAATAATTATGTATGTATCCGAAATGGGATCCCTATCTTCGACTCTAGAAAAACGTTAGCAAAACCCACTCAAACCTCATCCATTCGTCGTTCAAATGACATTAGTGCCAAATCAGGTTTTGCACTTGCAGTCGATCACGTGATCTTCGCAACGAAGTTTTCTTCATATGAACGTGTTTGCATTGGCCCCAAGAATTGAAAAAAAAAAAAAACACTTTCAAACCACAGTTCTAACGATACTTGAAATGCCACGATTGTCAAATGTGCAATGTAGAACGTGCCGTTGGCATGTTGCAAGCGGGAAGATCAGTTATTGACGTCGCAAGAGCAATGGGATGCAGCCGTAGCACTGTGTATGACTTGCGAGGTCGTCTACAACAAACTTGCACCACTTCTGATCGCCCAAGGTCGGGTCGTCCACGTGACGTCACGAGCAGAAGACCGTCAAATCGTCCTACGTCACCTACGTGACAGATTTCTGCCGGCTACACGAACCAGGGCTGAGATGTTTAGAGGTCGACTGTCCTCACAGACCATTCGAAATCGGTTGCGGGCTGCAAATTCCATTCTCGACGTCCATATCGTCGGCCAATATTGACGCCGTTTCATCAACGTCAATCGTCTGCTGTGGGCCCAACGTCACCTCCGATGGACCCAGAGAGATTGGAATCGAGTCGTCTTAAGCGATGAATCCAGGTTTACCCTCAGATTCGCGGACGGCAGGCATAGAGTCTGGAGACGACGTCGTGAACGGTATGCCCAATGTTGTGTACAGGAAGTCGACAGATTCGGGGCGGAAGTTGCATGGTGTGGGGTACTTTCTGTGGGAACAACCGTTCCCGACTTCTGGTCATCCGTGGAAACCTCACGGCTGCTGCTTACCGCGACCAGGTGCTCACACCCCTGAACTCGTTCCTTTCGTGGCGGCTCATGGCAAAGGTCTACAGTTCCAGCATGATAATGCTCGGCCGCATACCGCGATGTTGACACGAAATTTCCTTCAAAACGCTGGAATCAACGTCATGGACTGGCCATCGAGGTCTCCTGACCTTAATCCAATAGAGCACGTTTGGGATGCACTTGGGAGAAGGCTTCGTGGAATTAGGAACCAACCTCAGAAATTGCAGAAACTTGGCGCTGCCTTTCAAGAGCAATGGCGCAGAATCCCCAACCACGTGTTCACAAGCATCAGGCAGTCGATGAGGAGACGGTGTTTGGCAGCGGTGAATGCAGCGGGGCGGCCATACACGATATTGAACTGAGAAATTTCGCAGTTTTATTCTTGTGACTTGACATTCTGTATACCCATGTTTTGGAACGGCGGTGTAGCCTTTTTGAACTGATTATGGCACTGTCAGTGTATCGAGTACATCACACAGATCTCAGCAATGAAATAATAACAATTTAAACCATCTTACCATCTCTTGTTCTTTTATAGTGCCCTGAAGAAAGAATGTGAAGGTTCTTTTTAACTCAGTGTACATGCTCATTTTTGTGTATAACATTTTGCATTCAATAGACATCATAACATGTCATGTGTACAAGTATCACACATGTCTGTCAGTGTAATTACATAATGTGACAGAGACCGAACTCGGGCCATAAATCAATGCGTTTTGTTTATGGTGTACAGCCTGATAGTAGTTAAGTTCAAATTGCATGTGGTCAGTGATCGAAGTTGTGTATTGAATATTGTCATTAGCAGACGGGCAGGCAGACACATAGGTGCCAATAAAACAGACTTTGAGTTTCGTCTGTGACAACGACATAGCTATATATCACAGTTAGAAATTCTGTCAACGCTAAATAATGACATTGCTTTTAAGTATCGAACTGAGAAAGTGACTTGGTAAGAAGAACGTGTGGTGAAATAGACAAATGAAATTATATAAACAGTTAAATCGGTAATCTACTGTAATAACATATAAAAGCTCGCGCCTGTGAAATATCAACAAAACATTAGAAAAAATAGATCAGACCAAAGCCTTCACCTAATATTCACCGGACAAGCCCGCTACCAAGCTCCGCGTACGTATTTCACTGCGCGCATGTGCTATGAGCGCAGCCCAGCTGTTGAAACTACATCAATTCCCCAAGCGCTGGGGAAAGTTAGTGAATCGTTTGAACTACGATTTCGCGCGGTTTTTTCATCGCGTTATTTTTAACTTTATAAGTTGAATTTGCATTTTGATGATTTGTTTCGGTACGTCCATACCGAAAGGTATCAGAATCTGCAAAAAGAGAGTTGTGTTTTACGTTGCATGTGACCTTTAAGGATCTTGTTAGTACTGTTCATTTTCATAATTGTTAAATTTTAAAAGAAATATAATTGTTACATCAATTTTGATGAATGGTTTGTAAATAGATAAATATTTTATTATTGGTTGTTTAGATTAGTAACTGAGATTGTTAATGGACTGTACCCTCAAGGGGTTGAAATATTGAAAATTATTGTCCTCCTGAGGAGGGTACGTAAGTCCCATTACATTCATAGTACATTTAAATCTTCTACTATTTTAATCGTAGCATATATGTTATTTTAATGTATGACTAGATTTATCTGAATTGCTAACCGCTGAAGGGATGATGTAAATCCAGCTAGGGTCCATGCATGAACCACGAGTGCTGTAAGTCCCCATGGTCCCTGGCATGGTGATCTAACTTCAGTCAACATACAGCCTGTTTTTATATTGTATTGTCATCTATAGTTAAAATGTGTAAGTGTTAATTACTAGTTAAAATTTAAATCCTTGATAACCTAGTTGTTTTACAGTCCTTCGCTGACAGTTTTCTTTGTATAATTTACCTTTATTTATTGTAAAATTATAACTTGTTTGTTGGTAGTCACGACATGGCTAAAATATTGCCGATGTGATTTAAAATCTTAACTCACTCACTCCTGTTTGATTTAAATGGGTTTATTTGCTACTGTTCCAATTATATATATTCAGAGAGTTAAGCGTTAGTCCAATAATGAGTCAGTGATTGAGTATGGTTTTACGCCGCGTTTAGCAACATTCCAGCTTTATCACGGCATGGGGACACAGGGGATGAGCTTCACAATGCTAGTCCAATAAACACGCACCTAGTTCACTAAAGTGAGTGAGTGAGTTAATATTTAACGTCACATTGGCAATATCTCAGCCATTTCGTGACGAAAACAACTTATACAAGATAAAAGATAAAACGTTTTGAAGATTAAAACCCGTCGACGATGGACAGTAAAAATACTAGAGAATCACAGATATGATTACAACTAGCGAGCAAAGCTAAACCATTTCAATTAAAGAGGACAATACAGTATAAAACACGGGCTTTAGATCGCCAACAACTGAAGGTAGATCACCATACTAGGAACCATGGGGACTTACATTACTTTTGCTACCTGCATGGACCCTAGCTGGATTTACTCCATCCTTTCAGCCAAGCTTGCGATTGTAGGAAAATGTAGCTGGCAGTTAAAAGAACGAAGATACTACGTTTAAAAATATGGTAATTTACATTTTACTTTGAAAGTTTTGGGACTTACGTACCCTCCTCAGGAGGACAATAATTTTACAGTACCTTTACCCCTTTGAGGGTACAGCCACTAACAGTCTAAGCTACTAATCTCAAATTACGAATCTTTTAAAATATGTCTATTTACAAAACACATTAATAAGAATTCATCAATGAAATCAATTTCCTGTAAACAAACAATAATTAAATGAAAACTAACAGTGGTAAAATGATCCTTAACTGTTTTACATTGAAATATGTATCCCTTATGATGGAGTCAAGCAGGACATGGTTGACCGTGGATCTCCTCATGACAAGGGATACGAACGGAGGATCATCACCGTTTCAATAGGTATTTGTGAGTATAGCGCGTATGGCCAATGGGACATCGACGCATAATGACCTCCTCAAATCTGGACTGACATACCAAGTAGGTGTAACCAATATAAGGTTTAATTTCATGTAATTTGTTAATACCTACTTGGTTGTCCCACTTCTTCTGCATCAGATCACGGATGTAAGTTCCAATGCTAGCTTTGTTATCAGAGTATTGAATAAGAAGTGGTGTCACAGATTTATTGAGTGCTGCCCTCAGCAGCAAGATCAGCCATATTATTCCCAGAAATGCCAACGTGGCTGGGTAACCAACAAAAGACGATGTCGCATTGGCCAGTAGCAAGCTCATTATACAATTTCATGATTTCTATTAAAAGTGGATGTTTACAAGAAATATTTTGTTTATATTTACGGTGTCTATTTATATATTTAAGAGCTGTTAATATGGCGTTAAAAGCCATTTTTAAGACACCATTTATGTATTTTGTTTAAAACATAACCGCAGTTGCCGTTCAATAGTATGCATATTTTTTTACGACGACAAGAAATATTGAAATCTTCCACAAATAATGATCCATCAATTGAATCATTTAAAACCGTTGATAAACTATTGATCGTGATGTTAACAGTGTGACAGTCAAAATACTGCCTTGTGGGACACCCTGATCCTGATTATAATGATCAGACAGGGTTGAACCCACTCGGACTTGAAATTGCCTGTCTTTTAAAAACTGTGATATAAAAAGAGGCAAACGGCCTCTCAAACCAAACTCATGTAAATCCATCAAAATGCCATGTTCCAGGTCGTATCATAAGATTTCAAGATCAAAGAAAATTGATACAGCATGTTGTTAATTTACTATAGCATTTTTAACAAAGGATTCTAATCGTACCAAATGATCAATGGTACTACATGATTTTCCTGAAACCATATTGAATATTTGTTACAAGGTAATTGGTTTCAAGCTACCAAGTTAATCTATTATTCACCATACGCTCCATGGTTTACAGACACAGCCAGTTAGAGATATCGGTCTGTATTTAGAAGGATATGTATGATCCCTGCAAGGTTTTAGTATTGGGACTACAATGGCATTACGCCACGAAGGAGGAAATTCTCCAGACGTCCATATTTGGTCAAATATATCTAAAAGTGTCATCAGACATGGTTCAGATAAGTGTTTCAGTAGCTGGTAATGTATATTATCATCACCCGCTGCAGTGTCATGAGCTTGCTCAAGAGCAGTATGTAGCTCATGTAATGAAAACATTTCGTTATAATCTTCACCGTTATTTGATTCGAAATTAAGTTTTGCTTTCTTTTTCCTGTTGTTTCTGATATCTCTGAAACTCAGGGACATAATTTGCCGATGAAGAATTTTTGGCAAGAGTTTTGCCAATATTATTTGCAATTTTAGACTTGTCAGTTATTAAATTATCACCATCTTTAAGGTGGTGAACAGCAGATTTTGAACCTTTGCCTTTCATTCTTTGAACCATCTTCTCTTGCCAAAAATTCATCATCGGCAAATTATGTCCCTGAGTTTTTGAGAGATATCAGAAACAACTGCAAAAGCAACCTTTAAACTACTTGATTCTGTTCACCACCAAGGTCTAAGACTTTGTCTTGGATCATTTATAACTTCTCCAGTTGATAGTTTCTATGTCAAGGCAAATGAGCTCTCTTTCCCAACGCCGTATTAGATTATCTTTTACAATATATTACCAAACTAAATTCTAACGAGTCTAACCCTGCATTTAACTGTATCTTTAATCCCTCTTTATGAGGATTTGTACAACCAGAAATCTCCTTTTGTTCCGCCTCTTGGGCACAGAATTAAACCATTCATTTCTGCTGCCGGCATTGAGCTGGAGAATATATCTTCTTTCTCGTCTTCTTTCTTCTCCTCCTTGGCAGTTAGTGAGACTACAAGTTGACCTCACACTGACTAAGTTTAAGAAAGCAGAAACTAATGAATTACAATATAAACAAGAATATAATCAATTAAAAATAAATATAATACATACAAGTCCTTATTTTACAGATGGATTCAAGAATGGTGGTGCGGTTGCATGTGCCACTGTCATTGGATCCAGAACAATATCTTCTCGACTACCAAATAACAGCTCTATTTTCACAGCAGAAGCTAACGTCATATTAACAGCTCTTAAATATATTAATAAACACCGTAAATATATACCATACATCATCTTTTCCGACTCTCTTCTTGTCTTCAGGTTATTAAAAAATATTTCTTGTAAACATCAACTTTCAATAGAAATTAGTGAATTGTATAATGAGCTTGCTGCTGGCCAATGTGACGTCGTCTTTTGTTGGTCTTGGGAATAATATGGCTGATCTTGCTGCTAAGGCAGCACTCAATAAATCTGTGACACCACTTCTTATTCCATACTCGGATTACAAAGCTAGTATTAGAACTTACATCAGTGATCTGAAGCAGAAGAAGTGGGACAACCAAGTAGGTATTAACAAAATAACATGAATAAAAGCTTATATTGGTTACACCTACTTGTGTTGTCAGTCCAGATTTGAGGAGAGGTCATTATGCGACGATGTCGCATTGGCCATACGCGCTATACTCACAAATACCTATTAAAAGGGTGAGGATCCTCCTGTTTTGTATCCCTTGTGATGAGAGAACCACGGTGAAGCATGTCCTGCTTGACTGTGTTGAATTCTCCATCATAAGGGATAAATATTTCAATGTAAAAACAATGAAGGATATTTTTAAAAATGTTAATTATCATTTAATTATTGTTTTTTTAAAAGAAATTGATTTGTTTGATGAATTCTGATTAATGTATTTTGTAAATAGACATAATTTAAAAGATTCGTAATTTAGATTAGTAACTTAGATTGTTAGTGGCTGTACCCCTCAAAGGGGTTAAAGTACTGTAAAAATTATTGTTCTCCTGAGGAGAGGGTACGTAAGTCCCAAAACTTTCAAAGTAAAATGTAAATTTACCATATTTTAAACGTAGTATCTTTGTTCTTTAACTGCCAGCTACATTTTCCTACAATCGCAAGCGGCTGAAGGGATGGAGTAAATCCAGCTAGGGTCCATGCAGGTAGCAAAAGTAATGTAAGTCCCCATGGTTCCTAGCATGGTGATCTACCTTCAGTTGTTGGCGATCAATAGCCCGTGTTTTAAACTGCATTGTCCTCTTTAATTGAAATGGTTTAGCTTTGCTCGCTAGTTTTATTCATATCTGTGATTCTCTAGTATTTTACTGTCCATCGTCGACAGGTTTTAGTCTTCAAAACGTTTTCTTTTTATTGTATAAGTTGTTTTCGTCACGATACGGCTGAGATATTGCCGATGTGACGTTAAATATTAACTCACTCACTCCTGTGGATTGTTGATACATTTGTGGATGTATGTCTTTGTACCACTGAGGCCTTTGTAGGAATGAGACGTTCTATTTTAGCTTTATAATTTTAGACCAACTGACAAACTTAGTAAGATATCAATCACGAAGACTGTACGAGAGAAGAGATGACTCCGATTTAGACCACAGTTGTTTTTCTTTTCGATACTCAGAATCAAATCTTTGATCTTGATAATTTATAGTTCTGAAAATAAAGAAAGAATAGAAACAAAACAAAAGATACATCTCCAACTGTACACTCAGCGTTGTCAGTTAATCACAACAATCAAATATGAAATTGAAGTCCAGTCAGACCAATAATAGAAATTTTACATAGTTTCTAAATTATGTTAATATTATTTTAAGGTATTTTCTTTTCATTGACTGACAGTTACATAAAAGTACACAGACATACTGTGGAAGTTGTTGTTGAATGGATTTCCTGTTTGTTGACTTGCCCTGTCCACTTGTTTTAAGTTAGCCTATTCCCTTTTCCCCCTTCTGTGCGCTCTCTCAAACCCAACCTTGTCAACGTTCCAAGTATCATCCATTTCAAGTGAGACCCTCCCCCTTCCTTACAGCCTCTTCACATACCTTTCAACTCAATTTCTCCTTCGTCCTGATTCGTCAGGTCATATAATCGGGTATAATATATCTTCACATAGTTATTAAGTTAATGATACGTGTAACTATAATTATGAATAGCTGCAGCCTGTCGTCTGTATCTATTCTAGTAATGACTGATGTTTATACTCTGGAAAATGCACACAGCGTATCCTGTAGAACATCCTGTAATCTGAACCAATTAAAAAATCGTTCATATTATATAATTAGGTATAATATCTTCTGATATTTATTAAGCAAAACGATATGCGTAAATATACGAATAACTTCAGTCTCTTTTGCCCCGGTACTAGTTTTTTCATTGATGTTTATTCTTTTACCTTCTTCCTTTAAATGTCTCCAAGATTAGTTAGCCACTCATAGTTTGTTACTGTCCCATCTCTACATTCACACATCTTGTCTCTGTTTAGGTGGTAGGACAGCCTAGTAATTAAAGTGTTCGCTTGTCTCGCATAAGAACCGGGTTCGATTCTCCACATGGGTTCAAAAATTACACAAGTAGTTTACGGGGTAACAGTACATCTCTCAAGATATTGATGACTGTTCCCATATGTTTGCTCTGACAGTTAGTAACTCTTAGTGCCTTAGGAAAGTAAGATACTTTATGGATGCAACTTCTTCATCATACAAATGTATGATGCGACATTTCGGTATAGATCCTTATACCGTTTTCAAGCAAGAGTTAAGTACCGCAGTACAGAACGGACTTATATACATCAACAGGGATATGTAATAACAACATGTAGGTAATGAATCAAGGGGATTAACAACCAAAAATGGATGGTGGTAATAATGTAGTGACAATAAGTAGAAGCCAATAGTCCATGAGGGGCAGATACAAAATATACATGGCTGATAAGACTAAGTAGCAATGATAGCTGTTTATCAGTTCATT
>NW_025766586.1:0-32094 GCF_003918875.1 Haliotis rubra
CAATTACCACATGAAACTAACCGTCAGCCACACAGTCCCAGCACAATTACCATATGAAACTAACCTTCGGCCACACAGTCCCAGCACAATTACTACATGAAACTAACCTTCGGCCTCACAGTCCCAGCACAATTACCACATGAAACCAAACCTTCGGCCACCTACAGTCCCAGCACAATTACCATACGAAACTAACCTGTCGGCACACAGTCTCAGCATAACTACCATATGAAACTAATACAGTCTCAGAGCAATTACCAACATGAACTTTCTGTCGGCCTCACAGTCCTCACAGCACAATTACCACACGAAACTAACCTTCGGCCTCACAGTCTCAGAACAATTACTTACCACATGAAAGCTGACCTTCGGCCTCTACAGTCCCAGCACAATTACCACATGAAACTAACCATCGGACACACAGTCTCAGCATATTTACAACATGAAACTGACCGTCGGCCTCACAGTCCCAGAACAATTACCATATGAAACTAACCATCGGCCTCACAGTCCCAGCACAATTACCACATGAAACTAACCGTCGGCCACACAGTCCCAGCACAATTACCACATGAAACTAACCGTCGGCCACACAGTCCCGAAAGCACAATTACCACATGAAACTAACTCGGCCCACACAGTCAGCCACAGTCCCAACAGAGTCGGTACACAGTCCCAGCACAATTACCACATGGAAAGCCTAACCAAATCGGCCACACAGTCCCAGCACAATTTACCACATGAAACTAACCTTCGGCCACACAGTCCCAGAAACTGACCGTCGGACAATTTCAATTACATGAAACTAACTGTCGGCTCCACAGTCCCAGCACAATTACCACATGAAACTAACCTTCGGCCACACAGTCCCAGCACAATTACCACATGAAACTAACTTTCGGCCTCACAGTCCCAGCAACAATTACCACATGAAACTAACCATCGGCCCACATTGCAGTCCCAGCACAATTTACCATTATGAAACTGACTGCCGTCGGCCTCACAGTCCCAGCACAATTACCGCGACATGACGCCGTACCGGCATCGGCTGGCGCCGCGCTGGCGGCGGCGTGAGCAGGCGCGTATGGTGCGTTTGGGATGCATAGGTGCAGGTACGGTTCGTGGCACGGTGGGTTAGGTGAAATAGGAGTTTGGATTTTGCTCGAGTGGGGCGCTTTCGTGGTCGAAGCGGGCAGGGTCAGGTGCTACCATTTGAAATCATTGCGTTTGTGTTCGCGAACGAGCGCGTAGTATCGAACCTCGTTACGACATGCCGGCGGGATGGATAACGGTGGGCAGTCCCGTGGGTCAAGCGGCGCCGATAATGGTCTACCACGGCCGATCTGCGATGGCGGTGCGTGGTAACGAAGACGGAGTTTCGCGGGATCTCCGTATATATTTGGAATGGTAGCGTGCATTGCATTAAAGCGGGCGGACCGGGCGGGGTGGCGTGGGGCAGTGTGTAATTGATAAAGCTGTCATGTTGCATGGATGGTTTGTGAGGATGGCTGTCAGAGTAGTGGTGGGGTTTAAAGCGCTGCGCAGCAATGTTCCAGCGGTATCGCTGGCGGGGAACACCAGAAATGGGCTTCACGTAGTTACCCATGTTGGGGAATCAACCCGGTCTTCAGCACGCATAAACGACAAATTACCTCCTAAATTCTTTTTAGAGACAGAATACACATTATTGCTTTCGCTATTGCTTCTAGCAAGGAGTGATTATGTTAGTACGCATCCTCTTAATCTTAAATGATACACCCACAAACAAAATGTTCCAGGATGTCCATGGGCCGTTTCAGCCTTTTTGGATTGTTTGTTTTCCTTAAAACATCTTCTGGAAATATCATGAGTTTCTGAACATTCCAGAAACTAACATGCCCAAATTATATGAGTGGCCAGCTCCTGTCAACTATAAGCTCTATGGGCCGAAAACTATATTCCCTCGGAACCATTATCGACGATCAACATTCCATTTGCAGTTGTCTTTCTTACCTGGAAGAGATGCACCCAGCTCTCTGATTTCACGGTCGCGGTGATGATCTGCGCTTTTGCGTGGTAGGTAATTGAGTGTGTGTGATGAGAATTGACGCTGTCGTGAATGTAGACGTCGACGTATTTGCAGATGCAGGTTCACTGCTGGAGGCGGTATTTGTAGTTGTAGTAATTCAGTGCATCCAGTTCCCATGTGTGATGAAGCTGAAATACGATGAATGAGTGATTAAAATGTATGTCTCTTTAGGAATATTCCAACAATACCACGGCAGGAGACACCAGAAATTGCTTTCATGCTTTCATACAGAGTACCTACGTGGTATTAGAAATGTATTTTAACCAAATGCGCTTTTTCCACTTGGCTACCCCAGGTCAAATGAAATTATGCTTAAAAAAATGACCGAGGAGAGGATATTTGCACAATAAAATGTGAAAAACAATCCACAAAGTGACTACTATACTGACTACCACAAGCCTGTTGTATGAGAGGTCTTTGCAATTGTGTCGGATTCTCTGGCCCGTGAATTGCTGTGTTATATTTTAATTATATCAAATATTATCGATGCGTCAGGTGATTACTTATGCTGTGGAATATCAAACCATAACATCGCTGTATAAGTTATAACTCTCTCTAGGAAAATAAACAAAAGACACCAAAGTTAGGCGTTTTTTCATGAAAACTTGCTTGATTGGTGGGGAACTTTCCCCGCATACCGTGTCGCCACTGATTTTCAGTGAACTACTATTATAAATCGTGTTACTGTTTTGCCTTTTGAAAAGAACGAATTTATGCCACATGCCCAATCACAATATGGATATAAAGAAATATACATGTAGAGGTGCTTAGAATCAACATATGTATAACATATATTACAAGCATATTTGAAGATACAGATACATTTACAGTAATGCACAACGTAACATGAAATCTTCTTTGATAAAATTTGCATAAAGAGCTATAGGTTTATGGTTGGCATTTTGAAGAAGATCTATTAGACAATCGTTATTTACATATTCAATATCTATCATGTGTATTAGTCGCAACCCTAATATAGATTGAACATGCTGGCTTAAAACGTAACTCATCTTCTAAGATATTCTTACAAAATGGACGAAATCTTGATTTTCTTGGTATACCACCTTCTTTTCCATCAGTATACTCTGTGATTTTTTAATTCTTTAAAACTTTAAAAGTGGCTACATAGCTTCTCTATTTTAAAGGTTAACTTTTAATGGTAGAGTAAAAGTCTAAGTAAAGGTGGTCATTTATATCCTCTCCTGTGTCCCCTGCACACAAGTCCACTGCAAAAAGACAACTACATTATTGACATGGTATTGTGAGGGACTGTTCTAAAGGATGGTACGTGTTCATGCATATATAATTAAGAATGCATTAATCAGACACATATTTCGGACACATGATTGCATTGTGTTAGTAACAATGTGAAAATGCCATCGTATGATATCGTAATAATAAGTGTGAATATGTTCACGTAACAAAATGTTTTCTGTGTTTCATCACAACTGGGTACAGGGGCGGAGGGTAGCCTAATGGTTAAAAAGCGTTCGCTCGTCACGCCGAAGACCCAGGTTCTGATTCCACACATGAGGTACACTGTGTAGAGCCCATTTCTGGTGTCCCCACCGTGATATCGCTGGAATATTGCTGAAGGGGCTTAAAACCAAACTCACTTGCTCACTCATACCTGGCTACAACTGGGTGTTTTGCCAAAATATTGATTGTTTGTCACATTCAACTATCTATGAAATTTGAGTCTATACAACGGTAAATCCGGAGTTTCGTGTGCTCACTTTCAATCATTCTACATCCTGCATGTGTGGTCTCAATATTTGTAATCAACTACTCAACAGGCGCCATGTAATAGTATTAACGTACATTGTGTGTCAGTGAAGTAGGGAGTTAATATTACCTTTCACTGGCATGTCTAGAAGGTGGAACGATCCTAGAATTACACAGAGACATATTTTTCTGTCCATAATCCGGAGTCGAATGATATGGCATTGATGTGACATACAAATTGTATATTTACTTCCCTTCCATATGAGTAGGTAACGCGCAACCGACACATGTCACTATTAACGTTTGTTCGATGATATTTGATATAATTCAAAATCATTCTCTCAAAATAACCCTGCAAACAAACCTACAGTCACAAATATAAGTAGCTGCATGGGGTTAAAAATCACACGAGGTAATTTGTAACTGTTCAGGTGCACAGAAGTCCAGTGCAAACAATTAACGATTATTACAATTTTCAGCTATGGTGTTATATAGTATGTATGTATGTATGTATATGTGTGTGTGTGTGTGTGTGTGTGTGTGTGTGTGTGTGTGTGTGTGTGTGTGTGTGTGTGTGTGTGTGTGTGTGTGTGTGTGTGTGTGTGTGTGTGTGTGTGTGTGTGTGTGTGTGTGTGTGTGTGTGTGTGTGTGTGTGTGTGTGTGTGTGTGCTGAAAAGCAAAAAACGTTTTATTTTATATATTATGGCTTTGGTATCAATGCTGTATTTTGATTAACTAGTTGTCACTTGAAGACTGAAAACAACATTTAAAAACATGATTCAAAGACTAAATGATAAGTTTGTACAACACACCAACTTTTTGGTTAGTTTCAGAAAGTTTCACTGTTTTGGACGAGGAACAGCTCAACCAAACGCAACATTGAAAGCACACTGCACGTGCATCTCGTGCATACAGGGTATAAATTCCCAACCCGACTACCGATCCTTCAGTCGTTTCCTGACTACAGCAGCTATGCCGAGGTTAACAAAGGGTTCAACGTCAACAGGCCATCCGACGTCTACACGCAGGTCAACGTGCTACTGTCATCGCCAATGACTGGTGAATTGTTCTTTAAGAACAATTGAACGTCTCAAACAACCGGTTCAATACCACAACAGCACAGATGACCTGCCGTCCACTTAGTGGTCGTCCCCGGGTAACCACCTGTCGCCAGGACCGTCAACAGGGGCAACAGAGACAGCTCGAAACACCACTGGCACCCACCAAAAGAGCAATCAGTGACCGCACCGTTCGGCGACGCCTCCAAGTCAGCAACCTGTGCTGTAGACGTCCTGCCCTGGGTCAAGTACTAACGTCACCGCCGCGAACGTCTACACTTGGCACAGAGACAGTGGAGAACTGTTATCTTCTCCGATGAGAAAGTCGCTATTGCGTATCACCAGCGACTGATAGGACTAGGGTCTGGCGTCGCAGAGAGGGCTTCAGTGTGTGACGGAGAAACGCTTGGAGCTGGTCAGATCATTATGGTATGGGATGGAATCGGACTTAACCAGTAAATCGGATCGGTAATTTTCCAGAATCTCGGTCCAGGAAGACGGAATGGTGAAACAGCTGCCCGGTACATCGACCCCAAGTCCTACGACCCCATGTTGGTACCGTTTTCTGCACGTCATCGGCGTCACGTTTTCCAGCAGGACAATGCGCATTGCACATACGCCAGACTCACTAGAACATTTCTGCGCAGCATAATGCTTGGAAACTATGCCTGAGCCCATACCTCAACCCAATATAGCATTTGTGGGATGAGGATTTAAAGACGCCTCAGTGACATTAGACCAAAGGCCGACAACTGGGGACCAGCTGCGCACAACGTTCCTGAGGGTGTGGGCTCGGATTCCTATGGCCTATGTGAATCGCCTCGTGCACTCTATGATCACGAGGTGTGCTGCAACTGGTTGTCACATCCGATATTGACTTAGGTTCCTTCCAGTGACGTTATCAAACAACACCCGTGTGTGTGCGTGTGTGCGTGCGTGCGTATGTACGTGCGTGCGTGCGTGTACCAGGTTCCTCACGCTTGGGTTTGCTCGTCATATGACCGTCAATTTCCTCAAATCAGAGTTAAAATATCCCCATCCTGGCTACAAAGTACCTTCCACTAAACGTGGATGGGCAATGCAAGATCAGTGGCATGACAATGTCATGTGAAGTGCATGTCAATACAGTAGTCCTTATTGGGTGTGAGTTCCTGGTTGTCACATTCACTCAGCTACCTGTGTACATGAGGCCCGATAGAACTAAGTGTATTTAAGGATTGACTGTGTATTTCTTTCGTTGCATTGAGGTATGAAACTAAAACCAATGTGCAAACTGTATGAATCCGCGTAGCGAATTCTTACAAAAGTTGCACAGTGGTTTACCAATTTCATATCAATGCTAACAACTGACTAAACTGTGTATTTCTTTCGTTGCATTGGGGTATGAAACTAAAACCAATGTGCAAACTGTATGAATCCGCGTAGCGGAATTCTTACAAAAAGTTGCACATTGGTTTTAGTTCATATCTCAACAACAACTGATCAATCAATCCTATAATTAAATTCAACAACAAATACTATAGGCTTTCAACAATATTTTATTTAAACACAATCAAATTCATCGAAACAGATATCTTTGTTACCACCGATTTACGGATTAACATTTTCGGTGTAAGAATTCGGTAATGGCGTGACATGACTCAGGTGACTCATTTACATAAAAATGACACGCCTACCAAACCATTAGCCAATCAGCATAGAGCACCCCAAACGGCTGTCAATCAACCAAGCTAACATCGGGGTTGCGAATCAGAGCGGAACAAGACAACGTGACGCATGCCGGTAACTGCAAAGTTTCAAGTTCAAACATTTGAATTATTACCAGCGAACTGAAGACACAGTTTGAAAAGTGAAATTGGAAATGAAGCCCGATGACATGAAGTTAGTGGAACTGAGATTGTTAGTGGCAGCGAGTATTTGCGCAAAGTCGAAAGGGGCTGTGATGTGACTGGGATTGCGATGCCATGAACTGATGTTCCAACGTGCGCATGCTCTTGTCGAGAGGCGTTACAATGGCGGAAAGCGTCTCGCTAATTCTTAGTTTTTTGAGTAGTCGTTATTGTGGCGACTATAACTACGCACGGAACTTTCATTCCTATGGCCACTCATAAACATTATGTGACGAAGTTCAAAGCCAGCGTCACTCATGGCTTGGATTGCTGTGGCGCGAAGGCAATGAGCAGTGTATGACTGACTACATTGGGCATTGCGACATATGTCAGACATGAAACGAGTGAACTGGTATTTTTGACTGGGGTTGCTGTATACCAAATGTTGTGTGCGTCTGGAGAACTAAGTGCATCTTTATTACAGTGCGAAAAAAGTGATTCGGCATTTGGGTCACTTTTGTCAAGGAGCTGGCAAAGTGCATTGACGGGACATTGGTTTATATCATTTGTCGCGTACATTCGTTTGTCGCTTTGCGCTTCATCGCTGCTGAGACCACCCTGAATGTTTTTTTGTTTCGTTTCGTGGGACAGTGTGACATATTCAACATTGCTATCATCTACCGCAAATTCAAAGGATGTGGGCGTAAGCTGCTGGTGAAATTCAAGACCACGACTTACAAAATGGATGGCCAAGTCGTACCATACTTTGTACCGGAGGATAACAGGATTGGATGCCGAATGCAGATAAGTGCTAATTTTCATCAGATCACTTGTTTCAATGATTGATTTATGTTGTGTGGGACGTGACAAGCCATGTTGTACATTGTACTTTAATTTGGCATCAAGCATATCATTTGCAGACTTAAACTGCTTATCTCTTACAATGTCAATATCTCTCCCGATATCATTTAAGTGTCTTTTCAGGGCAGAACGAACATTTTTTAAAGTGTTCTTGTGATACTCGGCAGCATGTGCAGCCGGCATATTTTCACATCTTGTTTCCTGGTTTTTAGGCTGTGCCTCAGTGTAGAAAAATCTCAACTTTGTGTTAAGTTCCTCTGGTGTAATTGTTGAAAAATCCACAGTCCTCCCCTCGCTCTCGAACGACCAATCTAAATAAACAGAACGAAAACAATATCTAGAAACCTGACTATGACAGACCCAACTATGTAAACTTTGAACTAGGTAACTTTATAGCAAATCATTTTTCTCGGTTAGATCTACATAATTTAATCTCATTCTGATAATTGTTCCATTTTAAAAATACAACTTTGTGCTGATGAACGGTCTTTCGTTTTGAGAAAATATACGTAGGATGGAATTTGAAAATAATATTTATATGAATTGTGTATATCTACCTTAGAATAGTTTAACACCCCATTTTGTGTTTCTTTTTGTGGATGTTGATTGTCTGTAGTCGTCCATTCGAAGTAAATCATTATTTGATAAACGTTTGAAACGATGTGTTTGGGATGGCTTATCATCGACTTGCATTGCACTAGTCATCTCGTGATTGCCGATGTTTTTGTAGATCTGGTTGATGCTGTTATCTCTAACAAACTTTCAATTTCTTCCAGGTCTAAATCATCCGGAAAATCAATGTTATCCGTGCTAAGATTTGCAACGTTTCCAGTAGATTGATCTTCGAAAATCGGCTCAAAAATTCCCCAGATCGAAACTTCCGTACTTGGAATCGGCCATCTTGTTGGAATGTAAACAAGACAAGTTGCAGACGACCGTTCGCTGACTGCACGTGGTAACCACAGTAACCAGTCAAATAATGTATTATGACAAACACTTTTTTATTAAATAAACACTTTATTAACGTTCACGGATAATTTTGAGTTATTTGTTTATGTTAACCACGATGTATCACTTCAATGTTTATCAAAGTTCATTAAGGTACCCGAGTGCAAGGGAATTCCCTCGCTGTGTAAAGGTATTCCCCGACATTCCTCAGGTCGAAAGAAGTCCGGTTCGGTGGGCGTGGCTTATTTTTAGATTCATTGGGAAATGAAATCAAAAGAAATGTTCCCAGTTAACCAATCAGATTGCCAGAATTTTAATGAACACAATAAAAATGTAATTATGTCCACTTGTATACAAGTAGTATGAGGGACGTTATAGAAAGGTAGATGCACACATGTAGCTGCTGGTGGATTGACTGACTGACTGAGTTTGGTTTTACGCCCTTTTTAGCAATATTCCAGCAATATCACGGCGGGGGACTCCAGAAATGGGCTTCACTCATTGTACCCATGTGGGGTTTCGAACCCGGGTCTTCGGCGTGACGAGCCAACGCTTTAACCACTAGACTACCCCACCGCCCCGCTGGTGGATTGAAGTCTCGGAGATTGAAAATAAACTCAGTAGCTTATTCATTATGTTGAACTGACCAACAGTGTGTTGTAAAACCAATCTATTTAACAAACATTTTACTTTACTTATAAGCTTTGGAGAACTCTGTACTCATACGCAGCAGTGGAAATTCAATATTATCTAACATATTACGGTCCATGGGTCACTTGAAAGTCTGGTTTGTTTATATACCTCTATCGCATGGCAGGAGTACAGTTTTGCGGCGTCAGGCAAAGACAATGCTTCCATTTTAGGCAACTTTTGTGAATTGTTTAGGCAAATTTTGAGAATTACCCTTTTTGCTAACAGCACCTATTTTCAGTGATCAATTTCAACAGCTATGATTCCCATTACACCAGACCCCAATTTGTTTCTGAAGAGTGAGTCAGTGAGCTTAGTTTTACGCCGCTTTTACAATATTCAAGCAATATCACGGCGGGGGACACCAGAAATGGGCTTTACCCATTGTACCCATGCTTGGAATCGAACCCGGGTCTTTGGCATGACGAGCGAACGCTTTAACCACTAGGCTACCCCACCGTCCTCGTTTCTGAGCATAGTCAATTCTAGGTATTCTATTACAGAGGCATTCCTATTCCCATTGCTTTGTTCCGTGGAATATCACTTACCTGGGAGGACTTTGTCAGTATGAACACCTTCCTCATTATCATGTTTATAAGGAAAAAAACATCAACACGTGTTTCAGTTCGTGTCATACTTTTACCTGTCAGTTCAAACCAATCAGGCTATATCTATAACTGTCCTTGTTGGCTACACGCCCTGGCGACTTTGAATATCGTGTCAGGTGTGTCGGTGTGAGTATCAGCGTTGACGAAACACTTCCTGGTTCTACGCGATAAATGCCTAGGTGTAGGCTGCTTCAAAAAGACCTAATGAAAATGACTCATTTATATGTGATCGTGTCAGGTTTCTTTCCGGGATTAATTTACTTTGCTTTTCTTGCTGTCTATCTTAAAAATAATGTGTTGTGCAACAAAGAATAAAATTTAAAGAAAGTCATCAAGCTGACAACATTGGCTGGAGGACAAATTGCTTTTGCCTTTCGCAGCAGCTGGAGAGATTAATACGTAACGTTACACAGCTGAATGGACAGATACATAGAACAGAGATACTGGGCTAGGTTCAGAGCACACGTTTAATGTATACTTCGGTGATGGACCGAATCTCAAGAAGTTGTCATGACTCGAGATGACAAACAACTTCCCTTCAGCATCCAGACCCATGTTACAGCACTTTTACAAGGGACCACGTAACTAGCCACATCAGGTATATCACATCACCCATCTCTTACTCCAACAAACATCCGCGAAAAGTAGGTAACGCAAGTATCCAATTGCTTCGACTAAGCATCAGATCTCGACCTAATCCCATAGATCCTGATACTCTCATTGCAACACATCATGAATTTGATGTGGTTCCGATTTGGCTATTTATTTCTTGTCGGAGAAAGCATTTGCATGGATCGTACGCACATATTATGACACATGCGTTACCATCACCGATTTCTCTTTATCAGAATGAGACCGCCTCCGTGGTGTAGTGGTTAAAGGAAGTTAAACCCCATTTCGCCTCATCAAAGTGAAAAAAGCCTCCAACACGTCACAATTTAATTCTGGACTCACAAAAGTCCAGAAACTCTCCACACTGTGGGCACTTTCTGACAAGGGATTTGACCAAATTAAACATGCAGTTGTTATGAACATATGCCAAGGATGAAAAATGAAAAAAATTTTTTTCGAAAACTTTAAATTTAAACTCGCTCGCCCATGGGCCTGCCTTCAAAACATGGAAAAACATGTATTTTGAGTAAAGGAAATATTCTCGCCCATGGGCCAACATATTTTCGCCCATGGGCGAGAATGTTTAATTTCGATCAGAATTCATGTTTTGGAGGTTGTAAATGAATGAGTGTATGTTTATAAGCATCATGTCACAAATTTCAACTCATTTTGACTTAATTCGACTAACTTAGAGCGATATTAACAAATCTCGCCCATGGGCGAGAATATTTCCTTTACTCAAAATACATGTTTTTCCATGTTTTGAAGGTTGTAAATGAATGAGTGTATGTTTATAAGCATCATGTCACAAATTTCAACTCATTTTGACTTAAATCGACTAACTTAGAACGATATTAAAAAATCTCGCCCATGGGCGAAAAACATTTTAGCCCATGGGCGAGAATGTTTAATTTCGCTCAAAATTCATGTTTTGGAGGTTGTAAATGAATGAGTGTATGTTTATAAGCATCATGACACAAATTTCAACTCATTTTGACTTAATTCGACTAACTTAGAGCGATATTAAAAAATCTCGCCCATGGGCGAAAGATATGTTGGCCCATGGGCGAGAATATTTACTTTTACTCAAAATACATGTTTTTCCATGTTTTGGATGTTGTAAATGAATGAGTGTATGTTTATAAGCATCATGACACAAATTTCAACTCATTTTGACTTAATTCGACTAACTTAGGGCGATATTACAAAATCTCGCCCATGGGCGAAAAACGTTTTGACCCATGGGCAAGAATATTGACTTTACTCAAAATACATGTTTTTCCATGTTTTGAAGGTTGTAAATGAATGAGTGTATGTTTATAAGCATCATGTCACAAATTTCAACTCATTTTGACTTAATTCGACTAACTTAGAGCGATATTAAAAATCTGCATTATTTACGGTAACATGGATTAGCTATTGGCGCATTGCCGGGAAACCCACATTCACACGATCGCACTCAACCATACCCATTGCCGGTTGGGCCAAACCATTTTCAACTCTTGTTTTCTTAAAAGTGGCTTTCCCAGGCTATTACTATCAGCACATCCCAATCCGACCATCCGTCATTTATTACCTGTCATAGAGCTATCAGTTGTATTGAAGCTCTCGCCTATTATTTCATTACTTCATTGTTTCACGGATGGGTATGTAGTCACTCCAAATTCACCATATGTGCGTGACTGTCCTCTCCGACGTCGCGCCCACCTCTCAACCTAGCAATCTCGATCCAATTTCTGCTCACTATCAAGCCATCTATAACTTCACCTCTCTCTAACCACCTGTCTTCTCAGAGGTCCGCGCGCCTCTCTTTTTCCTTCATTATTTCACACCAACTCTACCTCCCAACAACTACTGTCTCCTCCGAGGTCCGCGCGCCTCCAGCCACCACCGACTCCCGCCGCCTCTCAGCACCAACCATAACAAACTTCACTGTCATTTCCCATCTCTTCTCATCTAATTACATCAAACTACATTATTTTTATTTTCCCTTCCTAATCACGGCTTTTATTTATTATCATGTTTGTAGCCGTTTTCATTCAAAATTCACTTAGGTTAACACCCCATCATTTTACATTTATGGGGTATGGCGGTTTATCCCTTATTATGAACATATTAATTATTACTTTAGCTCCCACCTACCCTGTCGGTGTTATTGGCTACAGCCAGAAGCCGACGTTAAACTCATAATCATCATCATATGTAGACACTAGGCACTTAAAACATTAGAAGTAATGCCATGGAACAAGTTATCTAACTACAGTATGACGTGATATTGTATAGGCAAAGGTACTACCTTGTGTTGGAAACTGTATCTGACATACTGCTTCAATGATACATTGATTCAGAAATCACGGCAAGATAAGACCCAGTACAGTATCTTATTTATTACCCGCCGTGATGTTGCTGGAATATTGCTAAAAGCGGCGTAAAACCAAACTCAGTCAGTCTTATTTATTAATTTGTTAACGTACAACATGCGAAATAACTCAGTGCAAATGGAAATGTGGCTCGTCAATGGTATGCGTGCACGAACATATATTATCAAAACATACACGTCGGAACAGTCAAAATTAAGAAATTGTTGAATATGAAATATTACTTTTAATTTGTAATTTTTGTAACATAAACAGTATTGTGAGAGCTTTAACTGTATTGAAATATGTCTTGTCAATCCTATTGACATTTGCCAATAACCACTTCCAAATAAAATAAATAGTCCACGCTGCTTCAGAACAAATAAAAGGTCAATTAGGAGCCCCAACTGGGTAATTAAGGAAAGAAGTCAATACACTGTCACTTCCTGCCTCGGACGTCACACGTCACCACTCAGGAGCTAAAGGCCTTGTCAAACCTCCTCACAAAGGAAAAAAAAGCATCAAACTGTGTTTTTATTCTACGTGACATTCGGTATGTCGTCATAGTATTCATTGTTGAATAAATTCTATCGTTGGCAACCCCACACTTGCGAGGTGTACCTACCCAGTTTCGCACGTTTCGTTTTAATATTTTGTGATCAATTACTTTGTAATTCCCATCTGCCCGTCACGGCTATTCTTCGCCAGAGGTTTTAGGGGTGAGTTTATTATAATAATTGTATTTTTATTATGTTGTTTAAATAGCTGGACATGGAGTGCTGTTATCATGAATGTTATCATATATTAGTGGGATGCATTGATAGTAATGAAAACTTATAAGAAGATAGTGTACCTCAACATACAAACCTACCCCGATAGCTCTCATCGTCACTCTCATGTCAATCCATTGTGACTGTTGCAGTCCTCATGTACATCCTGTATATATAAGCAAGTTGTGGTTTTTAATTTAGGATTTATTAATGCTAAACACACATTTAACCGAGATGAAGAAGGGGTCTCCAATTCCATGTATGCTTTTGCTCTCATAAGTTAGACATCCCATTTGTCAGACACGCCAATTATCAGACAACTTTGGATCAATCAGGCGTGACTGTGATTACAAACCTAGTTTACCCACTGACGTAATAGACCTATCCCATAGACTAACGAGATGTTTTCATATTAGTGGTTAGTGGTATATTTTAACACTAATTATGAGTTTGTTACTTTTTGTGCAGAAATACTTTGATCAAAATACTAATGTTTATTGACTTCGGCTTCTCACAGTTTGTGTTCATAATGTTCACTTTGATCAAAACAGGATTATAGATTTCCCATGTAACTAATTGAGTTACTCCCAGAGGTACAGAGGTGGATACGACGGGTTGTTGGGCTTCTTCTGCTCCCCTATGAATAACTGACAAGAAACTTGAAACCAAGATCGAGTAAACAGTTAAAACATAAACTAAATGAAGCTGCAAGTTTGCACCTAAACAATTAAAAAATAAAAACAACACATATATTTAATAAGAATAAATAACCATCACTTAACTATCGATAGTCACACATACTATCGATGCATCGATAGTTTTTCATTTCTACCATCGATTAATTGCTTTCGGAATAATTGCAATTCATCGATAGTTTGATGCATCATTACAGCCCTATTAATTAGATCGCTTAATATATTCTTAAGCACATAACTTTGGATCAATCCATTACCCAATAAAGTTAACAGTGCAGTGTACCTGAGTGCAACCAACCATAACTTTTGTTGATTTGACGTGTCTGGGACGTCTAACTGATCGGACGTCTAACTGATTATGTTTTGCACACAGTGTACATCACTATCTATGTAATTGTATTATTGTTCTGGAGCGGCTTTGACATGCATGTTAATGTTTGTTTGCCAATCCCGTCATGATTACTTGAAGAAAACATGTTTAAACTATACATTAAAATATCCATAGTATTAATATGTAGTCTTTACATTAGGCAATGAGGAATACACAATATATTCAAGATTGAGTTTGCTTTTACCTTTTAAAAATTGTCAATATTTTGCTACAGTCGAAAAGATTTACCTTGACTTCGTTATGTACAGGTCCGTGGTTGTGGTCTCTTGGCATTTTAGAAACTATGTCGTTAAGACAGTTGAGAGTGTTGATCCGTATGCAGTCTTTCTGCATGCATTTGCACGAGATCCATTCTTCCCTTTTCCTCTTTTCACTATGAACATATAACCATTTACACAAAGGTATCTTCCACCACGAAATGTAGGAAAACTTTGGAGTCTAATTGTGCATTTGCCATAACTTACAAATTCACTCACATTCTGGTACACGTGTCTTATTTCGTTTCCTGGGTGAGCTGATTTAACACACATTTTACATTTGGTAGAAAGCTAGTGTCCTATTCCCTTAAAACAACACCGTCATCACAACATCAAACATCCAAGGATTTTTACCTCGACCCAAAGGTCTAACGATGGTTGCCATATAATAGATCTATTATATGGTCTCTGGTCTAACTTACGGGTCTACCCAGTAGACATCACTTGTTTGATAACGGTTTTAGCAGCTACGCCGAAACGGGGTGCCCCAGTTTGCCAGCAGATATTTTTCAAAGGTTTCAAGTCACTGAACCATGCTAATCTCTTGAAACAACAGGTGATACACTTTTTAGTGTCGTCCCACGAGGCCCTAAAATTATTCAATTAGGTAGGTACCGTTCATTAGGCTATATGGGACTTCATGCCTCACTGGGTTTATGGGATTACGGTTCACCTTACCACTGCGCTGAGCTCGTGAACAGAGTTCACCTGAACTGACACTAACACGAGTGAGTGATTAAATTAATGATTGGTGTTATGTTTAAACTGAACACATCACTTATCTCGTTGACATATCAATCTGATAAGGAACTTCACAGAAATAACATTGATGCAGTTCCAGGGTGGTGGTTGTGTGAAACCTAAGAAAAACAAATATCGCCAGCTTGAAGAACGGCTAGGATAGACTGCTGCAAGATGGTGTCGAGACTCCACTTGCTTACGGTGTGTCTCTCACCTTGTGGGACTATGAATAATGATGTATGCTTGTGATATTGTGTATAATGTGATATTTTGTAATAATGTATGTTTGTATCATGATGGTAGTGCTAATATTGCCTAATGGTTGTATTTCATAATACTGTTGATGAGATTGATGATGATGATGATGATATGTATATTGAAATAAATGAATGAATGAAGTCCACAGCGTCAATTTTATGGAGCAGCCAAAATACCCTGGACCATATTACACACGGAACAACCTGCCCTGCACGCTCATTCATGTGTGTCCTCGTATCCCAGGTAACCCCTGCTGCCTGTTGGGGGTACAGCGCCGAAACGCCGCTTACAATATAATAAAGAAGTTGTATATCCATATAACTTTCTCTGTTGTTCAAATTATCATGGTCTCAACAGATATTGCATTGTCATACGAATTCATGAGCGATTTTCAGAGTTATTGTGTTGTCATCCATATGTTGATTTAGCTGGTTTCTTCCTCATTTCCAATTTCATCATTCTGAGTTTCACTTCAGTTGATTATTACAGTGTAGCTCGCAAAGACGAGGTCACGGAGCGGAACGATGACGTTTAGTGTATCTCCGCGTTCAGTTACGTAATTTCCGCAAAGCGCCTGCGACAATTTGCGCCGTTGTGTCCCATCCGTTGGTCTTGTGTATTGGAGTTAAACAGCCACGACTTTCAAGTGTATTTTGCTTTCCAAATATATATACAATCCGTTGATCACCCTGGGCTAGGTGTGAGATGTACAGGTGCTCGTGAGGGTGTTTTTTAAAAAAAGACTGACTGCGCTTATCGCGCAGCCAAATATCGTACATTCTAAGGAAATCTCGAATTGATTGTATTATAAGGTGTCGAAATGGTGTTAAATTCTCTTTTGTGCATTAACGTATTTGTCATGCAAAATTGATGTGTTTATATGTGTGATTGAACAACCCTGTTTACTGAGATAGGAATAGGAACTTTGACCTTTCTCAAGACGTGCACATTTATGTGTATATTCTCTTGAAAACCTTGTTTGGCAAGATGTGCCTTTCAATTTTGCTATTGTGTGCATGTTCATATTGTATTTCAGTTTTGAACATATGGTTTAAACATATTTATATTCTCAGTGAATCTGGTTTGGTAAACAAGCAAAACATTGGTTTTATTAATACCTCACCGGCACATGTATAATATAACAGAATACACAAGAACTGGATACACAAAAACGTCAGATTAATTCCTATCATAAGTAGTAGCAAACTGTCATTGACGCCTTCGGCTAGGTGGATAAAACGGGACGCACGTTATCACAATAGTGAACAGAATTTATCTTGACGAATGTTTAAAGACAGACAGACAGATAGACATAGTTTATTAAAGTGTCCCATGTATGTAAACAAGATATAAAATTCATATAAAATAAACGCATAATGATTTACATACATCCAGCCTTAACAGGCTTATGAGACAATGTTATCTAGAGGGTCGAAATATACATCATAGAAAGATTTTTTATAAAACCATATAAATACATAACCTTAGGCAAAAATATCTTAAATCTCTCTTCATGTAAATATAGCATGAAATTCAGTCATATATTTCACTAACATGGTACTGACTAGTCGATTTGAACCACTGCTTCACGGTTTCACTGACTGCCGTGGATGCATATTTTCAAGGGTACAGCTTCATTAAGCCTTATGCAACCAACCATAAAATGTGCTGTTTTAAGCGGTCTGTCTTTTGGGAGGTCTATCTTATGGGAAGATACCGTTTTTTCCATGGGGCGGGATATAAATGATTTATTCTGCCTGATGATTTGTACAACACCACCCAAGCAGTGCACAACCGTGCACCAGGCATACATTGTAATTTGTTTGGTTGTAGATAAAGTCATGGAAAAAAGTAAAAAGATTTGGGGTAGGAAAAAAATCTTATTTTTGTAAATAAATATATTTCAAGTTTTGTTTCTGTTGAACTTTATTCAACAGAGGTGTGTGTTTGTCATTCTAAGCCCAGAGGCCTCAGTGATCAATCACAACCCAAGCTCCACTACATTCTTTGTCCAGCCCTCTGCTGATCAATCACACCCCAAGCGATCCTGTGATTGGCCAAATTTAAACTTTACCTTCTTGCTCTGACTAACTCCATATTGCCATTTCACTATGCACTGCACTGGGAGTATTCACAGATCACCACAAAGGTTAGTTTATAATTCATCTTTATTTCTAAATAGGATTAAATAGTAATCAAAGATTATGCATTATAAATAAGCATCTAAGAAGTAATTATATTTACATTGAATTATATATTTCTATTAATGTTTTGAATGAATGTGGTTTAGAGGCTGAACTTTAAACCTAAGCAATACTGTATTTTAATATTATCTTGTATACATGCTAAGTTACTAGTATATCTACATTAATGGAATTGCATAAGCTGTGCATTTTTTTGTTATTCAGTGTATTTAGTCACTCTAAGTATTTATTCCTGCTCTTTCTTCTGCAGGACATATCATGAATGGTGACATTTCAAGGGTATCGTTTTTCACCCTTTATTGCCACACATGGGGTATGTGTAACCACTTTTACTTAATATGTACTGTAAGCATTTTCTATCGTATCATCTAATAATACATAGTTGTAAAGTAATGTAACAGAAATGATTGTATTGCTTTGATGATGATATGATATATAATATTATATTATGTTTAATATGCATATACTATATTATCTGTTGTTTCTTATTACAGGGTGACTATCGTATATAATAAACGTAAGCCTCACACCCATGTAGCTGTCTTGGTGTCATCTGTATAAAATAATAGATAAAGCCAAAAGAAAACCCGGTTGTTATGTTTGGAGCCCCAGTGAGGAACTTATGTGATGCCTGGATACCCACATGGAATGCAAGTTTAATGAAAGAACTGTAATTATGGTCGATTTGGCCATCACACGAGTGACTGTCAGGTCCATGTTGTTGGGTCTTGTGACCCTAGGACTTACTGAACTTTGACAGCGACCTTGACCCAGAGACTCCCAAGGCAGGTCAAGTTGACAATTTGCTGCAATACTTGGTTTGGTGATTGTGAATTGTGACTCATTTTCCGGACTATTTTGTTTCTCGTCTTTAATTGGATATATTTATATTGTTCATCTTGAACTGTAAGTACTGTTTCTACATTTTTTTGCAATATTGCTTTGACTTTGTTTACATTTGACATGTCTGTAAACATTCATCTTCGAATTTTCTGTCCATTATGAACTTGTAAATATTTGCCTGGCATAACTCCTTGTTGTTTCTTTAAATACCTTTACGGTTTGTAGCATTGCTTTTGTTTACATATTACCTGCAGGTTATTTACCCTCAATAAGATGTAAGTGTCAACTGCATTTATTTTCATTTGGTGTACACATATCCATATCAATTTGCGTTTCTTTTATACTTAGCTGCAGCTTAGTTAGTTAGCATTTTGTTGTGCTTGTACAAGCTTCACTTGTGTTCTCGCTTATTTTCCATATTGTAGTCTCTTTAATCATTTACATTGTTTTAGGTGTGACGTGTGAGTATGATTGTGTGAATATACTTAAATCAATAAACTTATCCAAATAAACTTTAGTTTTAAATAAACTTAGCATTAAACTTCGAGGGTTTTATCTTAGAATATAAATGTCATAGTTAACTGCACTGCACTACCCGCTTAGTTCAAATATCTAACCAGCTCATTCTGCTTTCTTTGTCTCCCTCTTTGCCTGTGGTCTATATTCATTCATTATGTAGGGTCCATTTGTAATTATCATCCTTTGCTTTGAAGTATCCGTTTGCCGTTCGTGATTATTTTGCGTTTGCGATGATTTTGCTCCGTTTGCGTTTGTCGTGAAATGTCTACATCATGATGGCGTTGCCTTGAGTCGCGACCCGTTTTGTACATATTGTCACGCGTTCCGACACACTGTGGTCTTCATAGTTATTGTAGTCCACATATTTCATTATTCTGCATCTGCCAACGATGGCATAATCTAATCTTAGGGTCAAATCTTGTTAATTACCCATGTAGGTAATACTTGCATTTACCACATACCCAACTGATGTCCTTTAATTTTTTGTTTGCCGCTGAAAATACAATTATTGTACCCTCACTGTATGTGCTACTTTTTGTATGGGATTAACACATCGTCTTTGTAGCTATTGACACATTCACAAAACCACCATCCTACTGCATCAAGTCATTGTATCCATGCGCTTGGATCCATGTCTGATTTTGTTTATTCTTTACTTGGAGTCTTGTGCCTTTGAAGATGAATTTCTCTGAAGAAGAAGAAGAATATGCTGGAGTCTTGTTGATAGTTTTGCTAAGATGGGGTTTGCATCCTAAGGCCGATAACCCGATGACTTTAAGTCTTAAGTTGAAGCAGTATGCCACGCAATTGGTCCAGTTGTGAAGAAGGAAGAAGCCTCCACTTTAGATGGTTCTCAGCCAGAACAGGTGCCCACTTAGTTCTAAGGTTGCTTATCGTCACTTCCTAAACTTCCTTTGTTTAGTGGAACGGCCGGCAAGGATACTGACTATGATGTTTGGCGGTATGAAAGTGAATTGTCTGATGGAGTCCAAGGCCCATGACTTAGCTCTGTTATCCTTCAGGCTATTCGTCAGTCACTGAAGGGTGAGGCGGCTCTTATTGTGATGAAACTTGGTCATCATGCTTCCATTGTGGATGTTCTGTTGAAGTTGAAGGGAGTGCTTTTGGTACTCTCCGCCGAAGTTCTTCATTATTTTCGGAGTTCTACAGCTCCTACCAGCAAAATGACGAAGACGTAACTGCCTGGAGCTGTCGACTTGAGACTGTTATACCAGTTAGCGGAACAGAAGCAGATTTCTTTAGCAGAGCAGGATGAGATGTTGAGGTCCAGACTTTGGGATGGATTGAAGACTTCACTGAAGAGTCTTGCTGCTCATAAATATGAGAGTATCTTCAACTTTGATGAGCTTAGACTGTGCCTCCGTGAGATAGAATTTGAACAGAACCGAAGCCAGATCAGATATCCAGAAGTCTAAGTCGAAGCCCGCATCCCGTCCAACATGGCCAGTAACCAGCCCGTCTCTAAGCCTGATGACATCGCTGAGCTGAAGGGATGATCAAGGATCTGACCACGAGTGTATGCGACCTACGTGACCAACATCAGCAGCTGTCAGCCCAAAGTGTACCAGCAACAATCTCCCTTTGGTTCTACCACCCACGGACAGCAGTATGGGGAGAGCCACCGAGAACAAGAGGTCGCGGACCCGGGAGGACGAGGATATCAGCCAGCTATGTATGATCCTCGATCCAGCAAGTATCCTGCTCCATCTCCCGAGGGAAGGAATGCCGCTGCCCCTTCCTATTTCTATCAACCTGGGGCTGGAGCTAACGACAACAGATCTCTCACACCAGGACAAGCATCGGATCATGAGCCTGTGTGTTTCAGGGTGTGGCTATCCCGGACATTTGTATTATGGTTGTCGTGTACGTCTTGACCATCTTAAGAGGCCTTTAAACTCGGCCACGCCTATGGCCGAGGCGCCCGTAGAGTGCTACATCTAGCCCTCGTGTATTCGCACACACTGAGCTTAGTTAGGAATTCAAATGAGGTAGATATACTTATTGAGAATATTCCGCTAGTTAGGGCGTTAGTGGACACAGGTGCCACAGTGTCTATTGTGTCTAGCTCTTTTATGATGGGTATCTCACTCCATATTCCCATACATTCAGTAGATAGCCTTCTTAATATTGAATGTGCAGGTGGAAACTCATTACCTTACTCTGGTTACATTGAGGTTAAGGTCAAGGGTATTGGTGATGGTTGTGATTATTAAGATGACATCCTTGTTTGTTACCTTGTTGTGCCTGACACCAGCTATAATGCCAAAGTTCCTGCTCTTCTTGGGACTAATGTTCTTGGAGTGATTTTGGATGCCTGCAGAAGGTTAATGGAATCCGATTCCTTCAGACGGCCAACCTCTACACACCTTGGTACCTGGCCTTTAGATGTATGATGCTTCGAGAGAAGGAGTTAGAGAAGAATGGTGGGAAGTTGGGCTTTGTTAGGATCCATTGAATATAAGCCTGTAATCATACCTGCTAATGGTTCTGCCATCATCCGTGGACAACTGTGCAAAGGATTCCATATCCACAAGTGTGTGCCCTTATACAGCCAAGCTAGACTCCTACTATTTCTAAGGACTTAGACATCATACCAGTCGTTGTGAGGATACTGCCATGACAGACCAGATGAGATACAAGTTCATGCATGTCTAATGTTACTACCCCAGACCATGATTGTTCCAACTAAGGCTCTGCTGTGTGAACTTCAACCTGTGACAATAGAAGACCTACCAGACATGAGATGTTCAGACTCTGAGAAGTGGATTGACGACATTGAGTTGGAGGAAGATGGACTTACACATGATGAAGCTGCATAGGGGACTGGAGGTTATTAGGAGATATGGTGACATCTTCTCTAAACATGATAAAGATCTTGGACATTCCAACATGGTCAAGCATCGGATAGAACTCTATGATGACGTGCCCTTCAAGCAGAGACATCGGCGTATACCACCAGCAATGTATGATCAGGTTCGGAGTCATCTTCAAGAACTGTTGTCCTCTGGTGTGATTAGACACCTCTCATAGTCCATGGGCTTCCAACGTTGTGTTAGCCAAGCGCAAAGATGGCCGTTTACGTCTATGTATAGATTTTCGCCAGCTGAACAACCGGACAATCATAAACTCAAAAAGGTCAGTATTGATAATGTATTTATTTAACAAGTCATAACAATATTATCATCAACAGCACTACCACATTTGAACCTAACATATAAAATTAATGTTATCATTCAAAGTAAAATACATGACATCAACAAAAAGTCATCATAACACTTTCATCTGCAACAGCACTACATCAGTCAGTTGTCCTTGCATATTTTATTTAACCGAATGTTCCAGCCAATGCCGTGAAGAGGTTGGATCACAGTCTTACGGCCAGGGGTCGTATATTAGCTGCTAGAAGGAAGCCATTTGAGTAAAAGCATTAACTGATAATCCCATGAGTTCATTAATCGGTGTGATATCGTCAAGCTCAAAGCTAGTTAAACAAAACAATCATGTGACTTGTGACTTTTAATCCCACAACCCCACAATAATAATCTGTTCATTTCTACTGTTTTGATAAGATCCAATTGCTAACAGCGTCACACTAAAGGAATAATTAACTTGAAAGTGAAATAGTATAAACACAGTAAATAACTGGAGAACATGATGTTTTATGATAGTTATTTTTCTATGTCCTTTCTTCAATGACTTTTTCCTATGACTTTTCCGTCCACCATTTGTTCAAGGTCACGTGAATCAATCAGAGATAGATATTATCATCATGAGGTAGGGTGGGGAAATGTGCAATGGACGTGCTTATGAACCTTGAACTTGCAGTTACATTTAATTATTTGTGTACAGATATTGGTCTAGAATAATTTATCAATTCGTTTAGTCTTGAAGATGTATTGATGTAGGGACTCCATTATGTTCTTGTTGACATTGTTGGTAGCTAGAGGTGTTCTTAATTTTCACAGTTTGGAGTGAGTGAGCGAGTGAGTTTAGTTTAAGGCTGCACTCAGCAATATTCCAGCTATATGGCGGCTGTCTGTAAATATTCGAGTCTGGACCAGACGATCCAGTGATCAACAAATTGAGCATCGATTTGAGCAGTTGGATGAGTGAGTTTAGTTTTAGGCTGCACTCAGCAATATTCCAACTATATGGCAGCGGTCTGTAAATAATCGAGCCTGGACCAGACAATCCAGTGATCAACAGCATGAGCATCGATCAGCGCAATTGGGAACCGATGACATGTGTCAACCAAGTCAGCAAAGCCTGACCACCCGATCCCGTTAGTCGCCTCGTACGACAAGCATGGGTTACTGAAGATCAATTCCTAACCCGGATCTTCACGGGTTCGGCGCAACCGGGAACCGATGACACGTGTCAACCAAGCCAGCGAGCCTGACCACCCGATCTCGTTGGTCGCCTCTTACGACAAGCATGGGTTACTGAAGATCAATTCTAACCCGGATCTTCACGGGTTCGGCACGACCGGGGAACCGATGACACGTGTCAACCAAGCCAGCGAGCCTGACCACCCGATCCCGTTGGTCACCTCTTACGATAAGCATGTGTTATTGGAGGCCAATTCTAACCCGGACCTTCACGGGTTTCACAGTTTTGTCTTCTTGAGAGGGCACGTAAGTCTCAATACATTTGAAGTAAATTTAGATATACCAGGTTTATAATAGTAGGATACTTGTGTTTTAAGTGATGGCTAAATTTGTGCCCAACCGCCACCGTATGAAGGGACCATGTAAGTCCTTCTAGGGTGGGTGGGGAGTGAAGGTGGTATGGGAGCATTGAGGGGGCAAGGCAGGCTGAGCGAGTGTAGTAATTGAGGGGCTATGGGAAGCCTTGACCGTGGAGTTTGTTATGGTTGGTGCTGCGAGGCAGCGGAGTCGGTGGTGGCTGGAGGCGCGCGGACCTCGGAGGAGACAGTAGTTGTTGGCAGGTAGAGTTGGTGTGAAATAATGAAGGAAAAGAGAGGCGCGCGGACCTCTGAGAAGACAGGTGGTAGGAGAGAGAGGGAAGTTATAGATGGCGGCGATAGTGAGCAGAAAGTGGATCGAGATTGCTAGGGTTGAGAGGTGGGCGCGGACGTCGGAGAGGACAGTCACGCACATATGGTGAATTTGGAGTGACTACATACCTATCACATGTTTAAAGTGGCATTTAGAAGGTGGTGTGATGAACCACAAAGGAGAGTTCTATGGATATACACCTTCTTTAATATGATATGAGCGACGTTTCGGTGTAGCTACTAACACCGTTATCAAGCAAATGATATCATATAGAACTCTCCTTGCTGTACATACCTATCCGTGAAACAATTAAGTAACGAAACAATAGGCGAGAGCTTTCAATGCAACTGATAGCTCATGCGGGGAATTAATGACAGATGGTCGGATTGGGATGTGCTGATAGAAAGCCAGTTTTAAAGAGAACAAGAGTTGAAAATGGATTAAGTCAAATTAAGTCAAAATGAGTTGAAATTTGTGTCATGATGCTTATAAATATACACTCATTCATTTATAACCTCCAAAAACATGAATTCTGATCGAAATTAAAACATTCTCGCCCATGGGCCAACATATTTTCGCCCATGGGCGAGATTTATAATATCGGCTCTAAGTTAGTCGAATTAAGTCAAAAAGGAGTTGAAATTTGTGACATGATGCTTATAAACATACACTCATTCATTTACAACCTTCAAAACATGGAAAAACATGTATTTTGAGTAAAGGAATATTCTCGCCCATGGGCCAAAATGTTTTCGCCCATGGGCGAGATTTTTAATATCGCTCTAAGTTAGTCAAATTAAAGTCAAAATGAGTTGAAATTTGTGACATGATGCTTATAAATATACACTCATTCATTTATAACCTCCAAAACATGAATTCTGATCGAAATTAAACATTCTCGCCCATGGGCCAACATATTTTCGACCATGGGCGAGATTTTTTTAATATCGCTCTAAGTTAAGTCGAATTAAGTCAAATGAGTTGAAATTTGTGACATGATGCTTATAAACATACACTCATTCATTTTACAACCTTCAAAACATGGAAAAACATGTATTTTGAGTAAAAGGAAATATTCTCGCCCATGGGCCAAAATGTTTTTTTCGCCCATGTGCGAGATTTTATAATATCGCCCCAAGTTAGTCGAATTAAGTCAAAATGAGTTGAAATTTGTGTCATGATGCTTATAAACATACACTCATTCATTTACAACATCCAAAACATGGGAAAACATGTATTTTGAGTAAAAGTAAATATTCTCGCCCATGGGCCAACATATGTTTCGCCCATGGGTGAGATTACCTAATATCGCTCTAAGTTAGTCGAATTAAGTCAAAATGAGTTGAAATTTGTGTCATGATGCTTATAAACATACACCCATTCATTTACAACCTCCAAAACATGAATTCTGATCGAAATGCTACATTTCTCCCATGGGCCAACATATTTTTCGCCCATGGGCGAGATTTACAATATCGCCCTAAGTTAGTCGAATTAAGTCAAAATGAGTTGAAATTTGTTTCCATGATACCCATAAGTATACACTCATTCATTTACAAAATCCAAAACATGGAAAAACATGTATTTTGAGTAAAGGAAATATTCTCGCCCATGGGCCAAAATGTTTTCGCCCATGGGCGAGATTTCTAATATCGCCCCAAAGTTAGTCGAATTAAGTCAAAATGAGTTGAAATTTGTGTCATGATGCTTATAAACATACACTCATTCATTCACAACATCCAAAACATGGGAAAACATGTATTTTGAGTAAAAGTAAATTATTCTCGCCCATGGGCCAACATATGTTTCGCCCATGGGCGAGATTTTGTTAATATCGCTCTAAGTTAGTCGAATTAAGTAAAAAATGAGTTGAAATTTTTGTCATGATGCTTATAAACATACACTCATTCATTTACAACCTTCAAAACATGAATTTTGAGCGAAATTAAACATTCTCGCCCATGGGCTAAAATGTTTTTTTTCGCCCATGGGCGAGATTTTTAATATCGTTCTAAGTTAGTCGATTTAAGTCAAAATGAGTTGAAATTTGTGACATGATGCTTATAAACATACACTCATTCATTTACAACCTTCAAAACATGGAAAAACATGTATTTTGAGTAAAAGGAAATATTCTCGCCCATGGGCCAACATATTTTTCGCCCATGGGCGAGATTTTTTAATATCGCTCTAATTTAATCGATTTAAGTCAATATGAGTTGAAATTTGTGACATGATGCTTATAAACATACACTCATTCATTTACAACCTCCAAAACATGAATTCTGATCGAAATTAAACATTCTCGCCCATGGGCCGGCCCATGGGTTACTGTTCGCCCATGGCAGGCCCCATGGGCGAGCGAGTTTAAATTTAAAGTTTTCGAAAAAGATTTTTTCATTTTTTCATCCTTGGCATATGTTCATAACAACTGCATGTTTAATTTGGTCAAACCCCTTGTCAGAAAGTGCCCACAGTGCGGGAGAGTTTCTGGACTTTGTGAGTCCAGAATTAAATTGTGACGTGTTCTCTTTATTTAACGAATAACTGTTAAAGATATGTTTATGTAATAGTATTTAACTTCCGATTTCTTACATGTACGTGTTTGTATCTATTGCAGAAAGTAGCAACTGCGACTCTCAGTCCACAAAAGATCGAAGTTGTAACTTGGAGAGAACATGTGTATCGGAGTGTATTAATAACACTGAAACCCAAAATAGTGGATAAATAGATCACATGAATGTCCTTGAGTATATTGCACATTGATAAACCTCCTGGTAATATATAAGTATATATGTATCTGTGAGCAGATATCACACTGATACCGAAAGGATGACTAAATATACCTTACGGTAACGACGTGAAGAAAAACAAAATAACGAAATGTGTCAAATGAAAAAAATATTATTTTTTTTATTTCGTTTCATTTTTGTAAAATTTACATTCACTGTACAAAGGGTATATTAGTATATAATAGCAACTGTCGGCACATGAAATATGTGATAAAACATCGTAACGAAAATGGTATGAGCACAAATAGTTACCGTACATATATAATTTTACGTAACAACTACTTTCCACCATATAATGATTAATAATATGGCCTCATCTTATGTTAGGATATTTAATATGTACATATGAATAAAGTAGCTCACGCGAAAGGCATCGATGTAATGGATTTACAATCAGAGCAAGAAAACATGTCGCAAAAGCAGTAATGCAGAGAGCAAGAAGAAGGACATTGTCGTGGTGTCGCCAACAGGAAAAAGCAAAACTTACTTATGTAATGTACCAAAGCGAGAAGGGCACAGCAACGCGGCATTTCAGACCATTTACGGTATATCCTCATCCTCACGGAAATAATTGCTTTCCTCAAAAATCATTGCTTCCAATACTATTTGGGGCTCAAGAAGGTCTGTTTAAACCCCGTTTCATTTCAAGTCTTTCATTTGTGTTTCAACTTTTCAGAAACCATACTCTTTGTAAAGCGCGTCCTCTGCATTGGTCATCCGTGAGGAGATAAGGTGGCCCAGGATCCCTCGTCCCAAATAACAGGAGTTCTTCTGTAAAGTGCGACAACAAGATGACCACCGGATGATGGCGCTTTATCTTTCTAGGTGAACCAGGATCCCTTCGTACCCAAATGCCTAGACTTGAGCTCTGGAGTACGACGACGACACCGACATTGCATGGAGGCACTGTATGTTTCTGTGAGTAGGTAAGCTGATCCAAGATCCATCGTTTGACGGTTCAGGAACCAAACGCCAGGTTAATATCCACTGAACTGTCAACTTCACGGTTGTTTTATCAATCTGTGTCACCTTAGGTTGTCTTCCAACGTTGTGCAAACACACAATGACAAAAGTGACTATAGTGTTTAAATAAACATCAATTCCAAATTACACATATTCCATCAAACAGACCTGCACGAGACAAGTCCAATGCCACAATTATAGGGTTCAAATAAAACTGCCCTCCTCTGCCTGGTAGACTTGTAAAATTCCTTACAATCGATAGAGTCCCTGTGTAGAACCTTTCCTTCCACCGGGTGGGCAATACGTCATACGCTTAGAGCAATCCTTCCCTGCTTAGTGACTAGTGTTTGCATCATCTCAGTTTGATCCTGGTTTAACTCAGCATCAGCATCAGCATCCCTGAGTGAGGGATCCGAGTTTAACTCGGGGTCAGCATACTTGAGTGAGAGATCCGAGCTGCAAGGTTCTTCAGAAATAAAGGAGGATACATTAGACACGTTGTCATGAGGACGTGGTTCGTAGTTTGAAAGAGACTTCATTTCGGGGTCATCACAATAAATGGGATTAAGCATTTGGATATGTGGCATGGATTCTTCAGGACTGACTATAGAGACAGCAATGGACGTCATACCTTCTTCTTCAACATCGTAGGTTTTCTTGATGTTGAAACCCTATAACGAGTAGAGACAGTAATGCTGGTTGATTTCCTTCTGAATGTAAGCTTGCTTTGAGGGTATTATTATGTTTGTTGTTTAACGCTAAACACGGCATTATTGCAGCTGTTTGGCGGCGGCCTGCAAATAGTCGAGTCTGGACCAGATAATACAGTGATCAACAGCATGAGCATCGATCTACGTATTTGGGATACGATGACATGTGTCAACCAAGTCAGCGAGCCTGACCAATCCGATCCTGTTAGTCGCCTCTACGACAAGCATGGTGTGCTGAAGACCAATTGATTCCTTTTGAAGTTAAGTTATAAACCTTGACAAATCGTTAATCAGATGACCACAAGAAGAGTGGACAGGGTACAATGTACAGCATATGTCTACACTGACCTGCAAAACAGCACAGTACCCGTGATGACCAGTACAAGTAATATCCCTGCTAACAGTCCGACTGCTAACCCAAGCACTGAAATAAATACATTAGGTATTTTATATAGCCATATATATTCATCTTTACATCTTTACATCTTCAAAACATGATCAGTTAGTGGAAATTATAGAAACTAACTCACCAGATTTTTGTTGTCTACATATGGCCACGATAACGTCTAAAAACCTCGGCCTCATCTCACAAAACACTAAGGTGATCGTAAGTCACTAGGGTAACCTTAGTGCAATGTTAAAGAATGGAAGTTAAGGTTAACCTTAGTAAAGGCTGCTGCTGTTTGAAAGGAGCCCTGAAATGTGACAATTTCACACAACCTAAAAAGTTATGAAATGCCTTCTTTCAGATCACTTACAATGATTAATACATTTTATTTCATATATGAGAAGCATATTGTCAAAATGAGATTAATTACAAGTTGAATTGTGAACTTTATTACCAGGAAAGCTGTAGCCTGAGAATTGGCATCGGGGCGAGTGTTGTTATCTGAATTAGGAGTACTTTTAGAAGTCTCCTGTGCTAGTGTTGTAAACGATGGTACTGTATATGAAGCTAACGGCTGGGATGATGGTGTTGAGGGTTGGTTCTTTGCCCCTTGTTTGGTCGTCACCAGCACGCTGGCAGTTGTTTCTGGAGCACTCGTTAATGGAAGTGATGTATTTGAAGTGATGCTTTCTGCGTTGTCTTTGGCTGATGATGTTAATGAAACAATAGGCCGTGGACGGGACGTTACTACAGGGTCTGTCTCGTGTGTTGTTGTTTTGTCTGATGCTATCGCTGAAACACTAGACCCTGGACTGGACGTTACTGCAGGATCTGTCTCTGGTGCTGATGTTCGGGTATGTGCCTTCGTTGAAGATGTAGTTGTAGCTGTTGATGTTGAATACATAAGAGAAGATGCTAATGTTGTTGTTGATGGTGATGGTGCTATTGATGTTGGTGTTGATGTTGATGTTGATGCTGATGGTGTTAAAGACGTTGCTGGTGATGATGTTACCAATGGTGTCGTCTGTGTTGAAGCGGTTGATGTAGTTAAGGATGCCGTGTTGTTACCAAAGCAACAACACCAGACGAACAATTGAGCTGCATAGTAACGTCTGCAAAACAAATGATTAATGATAAGACATGGACAGATTTGGAAGCCATGTCAGCTTTACTGTGGAATCGAAGAAACACCCGACGCGATATAGGCCCTCAGGCTTTCACCACTGAGAAACCAAATAATACGGGCCTGATGCTGTCACAGAATCACAATAAATAAATCTGACATTCGATCGTGCGGGATTCTGTCACGACCAAGGGCGCAACTCTGCAATATGTAGCTTTTTCAGAGGGCAGGCACTATGCTAACCCCTCACTGATAAGTAAGGCTTTTATTATATGACGTTAACACATAGATAGCAGATCATTACAGATACATGCTCCAAACAACATACTTGTTTTGATATGCAGACAATATCTAGCGAATCCATGTCCTTTAATGTCCACTCTCAAAGCGTATGAACTGTTCAGAACGGTTGTTGCGGAATTCTTTTGTTCTTTGGCAACCCAGACTATATCTGAGATCAGTAATACTGATTTCTGTGCCGCAGTTCTTCGTGTCATAATATCTTCGGGTAGATTCCTACAGATGCATGACCAGCACTCACAGCAAGATCGCAAGAACACCCCGTAAACTGATCTGAGTAGAGGCTTGTGTCCAGGTAGAGGCGGAGTCCGTCTCGGCTGTCACCCCCGACACATTCCTACAACTGAATGACTCAATGTAATGAGTAACTGTTGTTTATTGAACATCATTCGTAACCACTCACCTCTTTGGGCGGTGACCTACAAGAAGACTCCTCGTACCTGTATAGTACACCTCTATTTCAATAATCGTGGCAAAACCAATCAAATGGGGTGATGTAAGACGCATTTCGAAGCATGAAAAGGGCGCCACCGTCAAACTTTGAAACTTCGCAAACTGTGCAAAGCACAATTAAACACTTCTCTAACGGATATGGGATAATCTAGGAGTAGCCGTGATTGAAAATTCAGAGTTATCTTTCCTGGAAATAGTATTAGACTATTTTCGTCTCCGAGCCCGTTTGCTTTTGACAAGGCCCAGTCGTTAACATGGCTACGAGATGGTATGAAGTCGTCATCCGGCTTGCCGGAATGACACGAGTAGTTAGGAAATGATAGAGCGTGTTACTCGTTTGTAAGAGCGCTCAGTCAGTCAAAAAAGGACATTTATGTGTGAGGTAAGACACTAGTTCTTGCGTGCACAGCCTAAAATAATGTGGTAAAGGGTAAAACACACCTGGTATATCCGCCTTGGGACACACAGACACTGTAAGCATAAAGAGTGCGTTTGAAATCATATACAGAATCAGTTTAACTGCATGTAACATCACTACGCATTTACATATGCGCCATGTGAGAACCCGTAGATCAGGATTAAAATTTGTCTTCCGCCCAGCTCATGCTTGTCATACGAGGCGACTAAAGGGATCGTGCGGTCAGACTCGCTGTTTTGGATTTGGCATATGCCATCGTATCACAATTTCTTAGATCGATGCTCGTGCTGTTGATGACTGTACTGTCTGGTACAAGCTCGATTATTTTACAGACCGCCGCTATATAGCTTGGATATTGCTGATTGCGGCTTTAAACAACAAACAAGCAAATGCCTTTTGTTGCCTGTACGTCTAAATGATAGGTATCATTGATTGATTCTATACAATTATAGACTGGTGATATGAGTCAAAGGA
>NW_025766587.1:0-32085 GCF_003918875.1 Haliotis rubra
TTTCAACTCTGCTAAATTTTACATTTCGCTTCTATTACACAATTGTAGAAAGCAAAAGTGGAAAAATTATGTCCTCCGGAATTGATTCTGGGCATGTTTCAGCTAACCTAAATCATTCATTCATGGGACAATCTTCCAAAAATCAATGAATTGTATCGTCCCCATCTTTAATTAATCTTTCCTCTCAACTTGTACATTCTTCACAATCTGTGGAGTAGCTGCGTCTCCTAACTGTTATATACGATCAGTCTGCACTTGAAGCTTCCGGATCATCGGTTTGTTCGTGATAAGCGTGTGTTGATGTCTTTTGTGGAGTATTCTCTTCCCTCGGTTAAGTCAACTCTCTTCGGGCCTTATTCAAGAAGTCTTTTGAAGTTATCAAATTTAGCATTGTGCTCCAAAACTTTAAATTCTTACAAATTTACTGTTGTGCATATTTTATCATTAGCAAAGTATTACAACATTTGGTGAATACATAATTTGAATACATTTGAGCACAAAACAGTTAAAAAGGGAATGATATTGTCCCAGGTTTTTGTCGCTCCTCAAAGATTCGTATTCAGGTCGATTTCTTTCGTCTATCTGACCTTCATATTTTCCAAATACTGGCTTTCGTCCCCATACTTCTGTTCAGTCAATACGGGCATTAACAATTTTAATTTTTAATTTCTGTGCATAATTTTAAGTATCAGTTTCTATTATAAAGAACATTTAAAGGGTCGTATAATATCCATCTTTTATTAGGCCTGATTTGATGTCCCTCACCCGCCATATGCCTAATAGGTAAAACTAGTTAGAATTAAGTTCATGGAGATACTGTACATTATAGAGTAAATATTTATTCTTGAGTTCCCACATTTCCCTCAAAGCGTATAGAAGCGGTGGTGCCTTCTATTTATATGTATGAATATATCTACATATATGTGCGTGTATATATGAATCTTTATGTATGAATATATGTATGTATTATTGCATATCAGAATGTGTACACTGTTCTATATATTGTTTTATTTTGATTATATATATACTCTAGTGTAAATACTACAAATTGTTACTTGATTAATGAATATGATTTAATTCCGTACTCCTTTTTGCGTATAAGTATATAAACTTCTCTGATTATATTATCAAATAGAGAATAGACAAACAGTTTTTGTTGTAAGAATGTAATTATTTCATTGGTGGTTAGGCGTATGAACTCTATTTGTGGACAGTTTCTTACAACTATTGTTTCTGTCTTTTAGTTGTGTATTGTTAGAGTCACTGCCCCTAACACTGTGATAAGCGATTTTAAATTTAGGGGTAGTGGCTACAAGCCGTCCTTTCAAAATGTGTATGAGTCGAGTTAAATAGGATTTAAAAAACTTTGGGAGTATGGAAACCATCTTTAAGCAATATTCCATCATAAACAGAGGGACCAAGTCGTCTTTCGAGAAATCAAGAGATTTTCACTTCGTGTTATGCTTCAGGGGTTGTCTCCCCTGTGTCATGGACGAAAGCCTCGATTTCACAACATAAAATAGAAATAAAGCCACTTTTGTTTGGAATTTCTAGGAAGTATTTTTTTCCACAAATTGAACGTAACACAAGGACGTCGTTATAATGTCGTCTTGTTTGCATTTTGAAGCTAGACAGGAATTAATTAAGCAGGAAAGTGTCCACAGACCCTAAGTATGTTCATTGTCATCTGATATAAGTATCGGCGATTACTATTTTTTTGGTGGATGAAATACTGCAGGTGAACAAACTTGCCATTATTGGGCAGCTTTAAAGTATGGAAAACCACATCTTTAAAGCAATATTCAGGCTTCATAAACAGAGGGACAAGTCGTCTTTTCAAAGTCAAGACGAGATATTTTCACATCGTGTTTTGCTTGCAGAGTTGTGTCCCCTCGCGTCAAGGACGAAAGCCCTCAGATTTCACATCATAAAATAGAAATAAAGCCACTTTTTCTTTGAATTTCCCAGAATTATTTTTCCACAAATTGAACGTAACACAAGGGGTAGCATATAATGTCGTCTTGTTTGCATTTCAGAAGCCTTGCTATTGTGGGCAGCTTTAAGTATGGAAAACCATCTTTAAGCAATATTCCTTCATAAACAGAGGGACAAGTCGTCGTTCGAAGTCCAGACAAGAAATTTTCACATCGTGTTATGCTTCAGAGGTTGTCTCCCTGTGTCAAGGACGAAAGCCTCGATTTCACAACATAAAATAGAAATAAAGCCACTTTTGTTGGAATTTCTAGAAATTATTTTTCCACAAATTGAACGTAACACAGGGGCATCATAAAAAGTCGTCTGTTTGCATTTTGAAGCTAGGATGGAATTAATTAAGCAGAAAGTGTCAAGACACCTAGGTGAGTTCATTTGCCATCTGATATAAGTATCAGGTACTATTTGTTTGGTGGATAAATACCACAAGTGACCAAACTTGCTATTGTGGGCAGCTTTAAGTATGGAAAACCATCTTTAAGCAATATTCCTTCATAAACAGAGGGACAAGTCGTCGTTCGAAGTCCAGACAAGAAATTTTCACATCGTGTTATGCTTCAGAGGTTGTCTCCCCTGTGTCAAGGACGAAAGCCTCGATTTCACAACATAAAATAGAAATAAAGCCACTTTTGTTGGAATTTCTAGGAAATTATTTTTCCACAAATTGAACGTAACACAGGGGCATCATAAAAAGTCGTCTGTTTGCATTTTGAAGCTAGGATGGAATTAATTAAGCAGAAAGTGTCAAGACACCTAGGTGAGTTCATTTGCCATCTGATATAAGTATCGGGTACTATTTGTTTGGTGGATAAATACCACAAGTGACCAAACTTGCTATTGTGGGCAGCTTTAAGTATGGAAAACCATCTTTAAGCAATATTCCTTCATAAACAGAGGGACAAGTCGTCGTTCGAAGTCCAGACAAAGAAATTTTCACATCGTGTTATGCTTCAGAGGTTGTCTCCCTGTGTCAGGACGAAAGCCTCGATTTCACAACATAAAATAGAAATAAAGCCACTTTTGTTGGAATTTCTAGGAAATTATTTTTTCCACAAATTGAACGTAACACAGGGGCATCATAAAAAGTCGTCTGTTTGCATTTTGAAGCTAGGATGGAATTAATTAAGCAGAAAGTGTCAAGACACCTAGGTGAGTTCATTTGCCATCTGATATAAGTATCGGGTACTATTTTTTTGGTGGATAAATACCACAAGTGACCAAACTTGCTATTGTGGGCAGCTTTAAGTATGGAAAACCATCTTTAAGCAATATTCCTTCATAAACAGAGGGACAAGTCGTCGTTCGAAGTCAGACAAGAAATTTTCACATCGTGTTATGCTTCAGAGGTTGTCTCCCCTGTGTCAAGGACGAAAGCCTCGATTTCACAACATAAAATAGAAATAAAGCCACTTTTTGTTGGAATTTCTAGGAAATTATTTTTCCACAAATTGAACGTAACACAGGGGCATCATAAAAGTCGTCTGTTTGCATTTTGAAGCTAGGATGGAATTAATTAAGCAGAAAGTGTCAAGACACCTAGGTGAGTTCATTTGCCATCTGATATAAGTATCGGGTACTATTTTTTGGTGGATAAATACCACAAGTGACCAAACTTGCTATTGTGGGCAGCTTTAAGTATGGAAAACCATCTTTAAGCAATATTCCTTCATAAACAGAGGGACAAGTCGTCGTTCGAAGTCAGACAAGAAATTTTCACATCGTGTTATGCTTCAGAGGTTGTCTCCCTGTGTCAAGGACGAAAGCCTCGATTTCACAACATAAAATAGAAATAAAGCCACTTTTGTTGGAATTTCTAGGAAATTATTTTTCCACAAATTGAACGTAACACAGGGGCATCATAAAAGTCGTCTGTTTGCATTTTGAAGCTAGGATGGAATTAATTAAGCAGAAAGTGTCCAAGACACCTAGGTGAGTTCATTTGCCATCTGATATAAGTATCGGGTACTATTTTTTTGGTGGATAAATACCACAAGTGACCAAACTTGCTATTGTGGGCAGCTTTAAGTATGGAAAACCATCTTTAAGCAATATTCCTTCATAAACAGAGGGACAAGTCGTCGTTCGAAGTCAGACAAGAAATTTTCACATCGTGTTATGCTTCAGAGGTTGTCTCCCTGTGTCAAGGACGAAAGCCTCGATTTCACAACATAAAATAGAAATAAAGCCACTTTTGTTGGAATTTCTAGGAAATTATTTTTTCCACAAATTGAACGTAACACAGGGGCATCATAAAAGTCGTCTGTTTGCATTTTGAAGCTAGGATGGAATTAATTAAGCAGAAAGTGTCAAGACACCTAGGTGAGTTCATTTGCCATCTGATATAAGTATCGGGTACTATTTGTTTGGTGGATAAATACCACAAGTGACCAAACTTGCTATTGTGGGCAGCTTTAAGTATGGAAAACCATCTTTAAGCAATATTCCTTCATAAACAGAGGGACAAGTCGTCGTTCGAAGTCCAGACAAGAAATTTTCACATCGTGTTATGCTTCAGAGGTTGTCTCCCCTGTGTCAAGGACGAAAGCCTCGATTTCACAACATAAAATAGAAATAAAGCAACTTTTCTTGGAATTTCTAGGAAATTATTTTTCCACAAATTGAGACGTAACACAGGGCATCATAAAAAGTCGTCTGTTTGCATTTTGAAGCTAGGATGGAATTAATTAAGCAGAAAGTGTCAAGACACCTAGGTGAGTTCATTTGCCATCTGATATAAGTATCGGGTACTATTTTTTTGGTGGATAAATACCACAAGTGACCAAACTTGCTATTGTGGGCAGCTTTAAGTATGGAAAACCATCTTTAAGCAATATTCCTTCATAAACAGAGGGACAAGTCGTCGTTCGAAGTCAGACAAGAAATTTTCACATCGTGTTATGCTTCAGAGGTTGTCTCCCTGTGTCAAGGACGAAAGCCTCGATTTCACAACATAAAATAGAAATAAAGCCACTTTTTGTTGGAATTTCTAGGAAATTATTTTCCACAAATTGAACGTAACACAGGGGCATCATAAAAAGTCGTCTGTTTGCATTTTGAAGCTAGGATGGAATTAATTAAGCAGAAAGTGTCAAGACACCTAGGTGAGTTCATTTGCCATCTGATATAAGTATCGGGTACTATTTTTTGGTGGATAAATACCACAAGTGACCAAACTTGCTATTGTGGGCAGCTTTAAGTATGGAAAACCATCTTTAAGCAATATTCCTTCATAAACAGAGGGACAAGAAATTTTCACATCGTGTTATGCTTCAGAGGTTGTCTCCCCTGTGTCAAGGACGAAAGCCTCGATTTCACAACATAAAATAGAAATAAAGCCACTTTTTGTTGGAATTTCTAGGAAATTATTTTTCCACAAATTGAACGTAACACAGGGGCATCATAAAAAGTCGTCTGTTTGCATTTTGAAGCTAGGATGGAATTAATTAAGCAGAAAGTGTCAAGACACCTAGGTGAGTTCATTTGCCATCTGATATAAGTATCGGGTACTATTTTTTTGGTGGATAAATACCACAAGTGACCAAACTTGCTATTGTGGGCAGCTTTAAGTATGGAAAACCATCTTTAAGCAATATTCCTTCATAAACAGAGGGACAAGTCGTCGTTCGAAGTCAGACAAAGAAATTTTCACATCGTGTTATGCTTCAGAGGTTGTCTCCCTGTGTCAAGGACGAAAGCCTCGATTTCACAACATAAAATAGAAATAAAGCCACTTTTTGTTGGAATTTCTAGGAAATTATTTTTCCACAAATTGAACGTAACACAGGGGCATCATAAAAAGTCGTCTGTTTGCATTTTGAAGCTAGGATGGAATTAATTAAGCAGAAAGTGTCCAAGACACCTAGGTGAGTTCATTTGCCATCTGATATAAGTATCGGGTACTATTTTTTTGGTGGATAAATACCACAAGTGACCAAACTTGCTATTGTGGGCAGCTTTAAGTATGGAAAACCATCTTTAAGCAATATTCCTTCATAAACAGAGGGACAAGTCGTCGTTCGAAGTCAGACAAGAAATTTTCACATCGTGTTATGCTTCAGAGGTTGTCTCCCCTGTGTCAAGGACGAAAGCCTCGATTTCACAACATAAAATAGAAATAAAGCCACTTTTGTTGGAATTTCTAGGAAATTATTTTTCCACAAATTGAACGTAACACAGGGGCATCATAAAAGTCGTCTGTTTGCATTTTGAAGCTAGGATGGAATTAATTAAGCAGAAAGTGTCAAGACACCTAGGTGAGTTCATTTTGCCATCTGATATAAGTATCGGGTACTATTTTTTGGTGGATAAATACCACAAGTGACCAAACTTGCTATTGTGGGCAGCTTTAAGTATGGAAAACCATCTTTAAGCAATATTCCTTCATAAACAGAGGGACAAGTCGTCGTTCGAAGTCAGACAAGAAATTTTCACATCGTGTTATGCTTCAGAGGTTGTCTCCCCTGTGTCAAGGACGAAAGCCTCGATTTCACAACATAAAATAGAAATAAAGCCACTTTTTGTTGGAATTTCTAGGAAATTATTTTTCCACAAATTGAGACGTAACACAGGGGCATCATAAAAAGTCGTCTGTTTGCATTTTGAAGCTAGGATGGAATTAATTAAGCAGAAAGTGTCCAAGACACCTAGGTGAGTTCATTTGCCATCTGATATAAGTATCGAATTACTATTTTTTTGGTGGATAAATACCACAAGTGACCAAACTTGCTATTGTGGGCAGCTTTAAGTATGGAAAACCATCTTTAAGCAATATTCCTTCATAAACAGAGGGACAAGTCGTCGTTCGAAGTCCAGACAAGAAATTTTCACATCGTGTTATGCTTCAGAGAGGTTGTCTCCCCTGTGTCAGGACGAAAGCCTCGATTTCACAACATAAAATAGAAATAAAGCCACTTTTTGTTGGAATTTCTAGGAAATTATTTTTCCACAAATTGAACGTAACACAGGGGCATCATAAAAGTCGTCTGTTTGCATTTTGAAGCTAGGATGGAATTAATTAAGCAGAAAGTGTCAAGACACCTAGGTGAGTTCATTTGCCATCTGATATAAGTATCGGGTACTATTTTTTTGGTGGATAAATACCACAAGTGACCAAACTTGCTATTGTGGGCAGCTTTAAGTATGGAAAACCATCTTTAAGCAATATTCCTTCATAAACAGAGGGACAAGTCGTCGTTCGAAGTCCAGACAAGAAATTTTCACATCGTGTTATGCTTCAGAGGTTGTCTCCTGTGTGTCAAGGACGAAAGCCTCGATTTCACAACATAAAATAGAAATAAAGCCACTTTTTGTTGGAATTTCTAGGAAATTATTTTTTCCACAAATTGAACGTAACACAGGGCATCATAAAAGTCGTCTGTTTGCATTTTGAAGCTAGGATGGAATTAATTAAGCAGAAAGTGTCCAAGACACCTAGGTTGTGAGTTCATTTGCCATCTGATATATAAGTATCGGGTACTATTTTTTTGGTGGATAAATACCACAAGTGACCAAACTTGCTATTGTGGGCAGCTTTAAGTATGGAAAACCATCTTTAAGCAATATTCCTTCATAAACAGAGGGACAAGTCGTCGTTCGAAGTCCAGACAAAGAAATTTTCACATCGTGTTATGCTTCAGAGGTTGTCTCCCCTGTGTCAGGACGAAAGCCTCGATTTCACAACATAAAATAGAAATAAAGCCACTTTTGTTGGAATTTCTAGGAAATTATTTTCCACAAATTGAACGTAACACAGGGGCATCATAAAAGTCGTCTGTTTGCATTTTTGAAGCTAGGATGGAATTAATTAAGCAGAAAGTGTCAAGACACCTAGGTGAGTTCATTTGCCATCTGATATAAGTATCGGGTACTATTTTTTGGTGGATAAATACCACAAGTGACCAAACTTGCTATTGTGGGCAGCTTTAAGTATGGAAAACCATCTTTAAGCAATATTCCTTCATAAACAGAGGGACAAGTCGTCGTTCGAAGTCAGACAAGAAATTTTCACATCGTGTTATGCTTCAGAGGTTGTCTCCCTGTGTCAAGGACGAAAGCCTCGATTTCACAACATAAAATAGAAATAAAGCCACTTTTTGTTGGAATTTCTAGGAAATTATTTTTCCACAAATTAGAACGTAACACAGGGGGCATCATAAAAAGTCGTCTGTTTGCATTTTGAAGCTAGGATGGAATTAATTAAGCAGAAAGTGTCAAGACACCTAGGTGAGTTCATTTGCCATCTGATATAAGTATCGGGTACTATTTTTTGGTGGATAAATACCACAAGTGACCAAACTTGCTATTGTGGGCAGCTTTAAGTATGGAAAACCATCTTTAAGCAATATTCCTTCATAAACAGAGGGACAAGTCGTCGTTCGAAGTCCAGACAAAGAGAATTTTCACATCGTGTTATGCTTCAGAGGTTGTCTCCCTGTGTCAAGGACGAAAGCCTCGATTTCACAACATAAAATAGAAATAAAGCCACTTTTTGTTGGAATTTCTAGGAAATTATTTTTCCACAAATTGAACGTAACACAGGGGCATCATAAAAAGTCGTCTGTTTGCATTTTGAAGCTAGGATGGAATTAATTAAGCAGAAAGTGTCCAAGACACCTAGGTGAGTTCATTTGCCATCTGATATAAGTATCGGGTACTATTTTTTTGGTGGATAAATACCACAAGTGACCAAACTTGCTATTGTGGGCAGCTTTAAGTATGGAAAACCATCTTTAAGCAATATTCCTTCATAAACAGAGGGACAAGTCGTCGTTCGAAGTCAGACAAGAAATTTTCACATCGTGTTATGCTTCAGAGGTTGTCTCCCCTGTGTCAAGGACGAAAGCCTCGATTTCACAACATAAAATAGAAATAAAGCCACTTTTGTTGGAATTTCTAGGAAATTATTTTTCCACAAATTGAACGTAACACAGGGGCATCATAAAAGTCGTCTGTTTGCATTTTGAAGCTAGGATGGAATTAATTAAGCAGAAAGTGTCAAGACACCTAGGTGAGTTCATTTGCCATCTGATATAAGTATCGGGTACTATTTGTTTTGGTGGATAAATACCACAAGTGACCAAACTTGCTATTGTGGGCAGCTTTAAGTATGGAAAACCATCTTTAAGCAATATTCCTTCATAAACAGAGGGACAAGTCGTCGTTCGAAGTCAGACAAGAAATTTTCACATCGTGTTATGCTTCAGAGGTTGTCTCCCTGTGTCAAGGACAGAAAGCCTCGATTTCACAACATAAAATAGAAATAAAGCCACTTTTGTTGGAATTTCTAGGAAATTATTTTTCCACAAATTGAACGTAACACAGGGGCATCATAAAAAGTCGTCTGTTTGCATTTTGAAGCTAGGATGGAATTAATTAAGCAGAAAGTGTCAAGACACCTAGGTGAGTTCATTTGCCATCTGATATAAGTATCGGGTACTATTTTTTTGGTGGATAAATACCACAAGTGACCAAACTTGCTATTGTGGGCAGCTTTAAGTATGGAAAACCATCTTTAAGCAATATTCCTTCATAAACAGAGGGACAAGTCGTCGTTCGAAGTCAGACAAAGAAATTTTCACATCGTGTTATGCTTCAGAGGTTGTCTCCCTGTGTCAGGACGAAAGCCTCGATTTCACAACATAAAATAGAAATAAAGCCACTTTTGTTGGAATTTCTAGGAAATTATTTTTTCCACAAATTGAACGTAACACAGGGGCATCATAAAAAGTCGTCTGTTTGCATTTTGAAGCTAGGATGGAATTAATTAAGCAGAAAGTGTCCAAGACACCTAGGTGAGTTCATTTGCCATCTGATATAAGTATCGGGTACTATTTGTTTGGTGGATAAATACCACAAGTGACCAAACTTGCTATTGTGGGCAGCTTTAAGTATGGAAAACCATCTTTAAGCAATATTCCTTCATAAACAGAGGGACAAGTCGTCGTTCGAAGTCAGACAAAAGAAATTTTCACATCGTGTTATGCTTCAGAGGTTGTCTCCCTGTGTCAAGGACGAAAGCCTCGATTTCACAACATAAAATAGAAATAAAGCCACTTTTTGTTGGAATTTCTAGGAAATTATTTTTTCCACAAATTGAACGTAACACAGGGGCATCATAAAAGTCGTCTGTTTGCATTTTGAAGCTAGGATGGAATTAATTAAGCAGAAAGTGTCAAGACACCTAGGTGAGTTCATTTGCCATCTGATATAAGTATCGGGTACTATTTGTTTGGTGGATAAATACCACAAGTGACCAAACTTGCTATTGTGGGCAGCTTTAAGTATGGAAAACCATCTTTAAGCAATATTCCTTCATAAACAGAGGGACAAGTCGTCGTTCGAAGTCCAGACAAGAAATTTTCACATCGTGTTATGCTTCAGAGGTTGTCTCCCCTGTGTCAAGGACGAAAGCCTCGATTTCACAACATAAAATAGAAATAAAGCCACTTTTTGTTGGAATTTCTAGGAAATTATTTTTCCACAAATTGAACGTAACACAGGGGGCATCATAAAAGTCGTCTGTTTGCATTTTGAAGCTAGGATGGAATTAATTAAGCAGAAAGTGTCAAGACACCTAGGTGAGTTCATTTGCCATCTGATATAAGTATCGGGTACTATTTGTTTGGTGGATAAATACCACAAGTGACCAAACTTGCTATTGTGGGCAGCTTTAAGTATGGAAAACCATCTTTAAGCAATATTCCTTCATAAACAGAGGGACAAGTCGTCGTTCAAAGTCCAGACAAGAAATTTTCACATCGTGTTATGCTTCAGAGGTTGTCTCCCTGTGTCAAGGACGAAAGCCTCGATTTCACAACATAAAATAGAAATAAAGCCACTTTTGTTGGAATTTCTAGGAAATTATTTTCCACAAATTGAACGTAACACAGGGGCATCATAAAAAGTCGTCTGTTTGCATTTTGAAGCTAGGATGGAATTAATTAAGCAGAAAGTGTCAAGACACCTAGGTGAGTTCATTTGCCATCTGATATAAGTATCGGGTACTATTTTTTTGGTGGATAAATACCACAAGTGACCAAACTTGCTATGTGTGGGCAGCTTTAAGTATGGAAAACCATCTTTAAGCAATATTCCTTCATAAACAGAGGGACAAGTCGTCGTTCGAAGTCCAGACAAGAAATTTTCACATCGTGTTATGCTTCAGAGGTTGTCTCCCTGTGTGTCAAGGACGAAAGCCTCGATTTCACAACATAAAATAGAAATAAAGCCACTTTTGTTGGAATTTCTAGGAAATTATTTTTCCACAAATTGAACGTAACACAGGGGCATCATAAAAAGTCGTCTGTTTGCATTTTGAAGCTAGGATGGAATTAATTAAGCAGAAAGTGTCCAAGACACCTAGGTGAGTTCATTTGCCATCTGATATAAGTATCAGGTACTATTTTTTGGTGGATAAATACCACAAGTGACCAAACTTGCTATTGTGGGCAGCTTTAAGTATGGAAAACCATCTTTAAGCAATATTCCTTCATAAACAGAGGGACAAGTCGTCGTTCGAAGTCCAGACAAGAAATTTTTCACATCGTGTTATGCTTCAGAGGTTGTCTCCCCTGTGTCAAGGACGAAAGCCTCGATTTCACAACATAAAATAGAAATAAAGCCACTTTTGTTGGAATTTCTAGGAAATTATTTTTTCCACAAATTGAACGTAACACAGGGGCATCATAAAAGTCGTCTGTTTGCATTTTGAAGCTAGGATGGAATTAATTAAGCAGAAAGTGTCCAAGACACCTAGGTGAGTTCATTTGCCATCTGATATAAGTATCGGGTACTATTTGTTTTGGTGGATAAATACCACAAGTGACCAAACTTGCTATTGTGGGCAGCTTTAAGTATGGAAAACCATCTTTTAAGCAATATTCCTTCATAAACAGAGGGACAAGTCGTCGTTCGAAGTCCAGACAAGAAATTTTCACATCGTGTTATGCTTCAGAGGTTGTCTCCCTGTGTCCAAGGACGAAAGCCTCGATTTCACAACATAAAATAGAAATAAAGCCACTTTTTGTTGGAATTTCTAGGAAATTATTTTTTCCACAAATTGAACGTAACACAGGGGCATCATAAAAAGTCGTCTGTTTGCATTTTGAAGCTAGGATGGAATTAATTAAGCAGAAAGTGTCAAGACACCTAGGTGAGTTCATTTGCCATCTGATATAGAAGTATCGGGTACTATTTTTTTTGGTGGATAAATACCACAAGTGACCAAACTTGCTATTGTGGGCAGCTTTAAGTATGGAAAACCATCTTTAAGCAATATTCCTTCATAAACAGAGGGACAAGTCGTCGTTCGAAGTCCAGACAAGAAATTTTCACATCGTGTTATGCTTCAGAGGTTGTCTCCCCTGTGTCAAGGACGAAAGCCTCGATTTCACAACATAAAATAGAAATAAAGCCACTTTTGTTGGAATTTCTAGGAAATTATTTTTCCACAAATTAGACGTAACACAGGGGCATCATAAAAAGTCGTCTGTTTGCATTTTGAAGCTAGGATGGAATTAATTAAGCAGAAAGTGTCCAAGACACCTAGGTGAGTTCATTTGCCATCTGATATAAGTATCGGGTACTATTTGTTTGGTGGATAAATACCACAAGTGACCAAACTTGCTGTTCAGATTGTGGGCAGCTTTAAGTATGGAAAACCATCTTTAAAGCAATATTCCTTCATAAACAGAGGGACAAGTCGTCGTTCAAAGTCCAGACAAGAAATTTTCACATCGTGTTATGCTTCAGAGGTTGTCTCCCCTGTGTCAAGGACGAAAGCCTCGATTTCACAACATAAAATAGAAATAAAGCCACTTTTTGTTGGAATTTCTAGGAAATTATTTTTCCACAAATTAGACGTAACACAGGGGCATCATAAAAGTCGTCTGTTTGCATTTTGAAGCTAGGATGGAATTAATTAAGCAGAAAGTGTCCAAGACACCTAGGTGAGTTCATTTGCCATCTGATATAAGTATCGGGTACTATTTTTTTGGTGGATAAATACCACAAGTGACCAAACTTGCTATTGTGGGCAGCTTTAAGTATGGAAAACCATCTTTAAGCAATATTCCTTCATAAACAGAGGGACAAGTCGTCGTTCAGAAGTCCAGACAAGAATTTTCACATCGTGTTATGCTTCAGAGGTTGTCTCCCCTGTGTCAAGGACAGAAAGCCTCGATTTCACAACATAAAATAGAAATAAAAGCGAACTTTTCTTGGAATTTCTAGGAAATTATTTTTCCCAAATTGAACGTAACACAGGGCATCATAAAAGTCGTCTGTTTGCATTTTGAAGCTGGGATGGAATTAATTAAGCAGAAAGTGTCCAAGACACCTAGGTGAGTTCATTTGCCATCTGATATAAGTATCAAGATTACACTATTTTTTTGGTGGATAAATACCACAAGTGACCAAACTTGCTATTGTGGGCAGCTTTAAGTATGGAAAACCATCTTTAAGCAATATTCCTTCATAAACAGAGGGACAAGTCGTCGTTCGAAGTTCAGACAGAAATTTTCACATCGTGTTATGCTTCAGAGGTTGTCTTCCCTGTGTCAGGACGAAAGCCTCGATTTCACAACATAAAATAGAAATAAAGCCACTTTTGTTGGAATTTCTAGGAAATTATTTTTTCCACAAATTGAACGTAACACACAGGGCATCATAAAAGTCGTCTGTTTGCATTTTGAAGCTAGGATGGAATTAATTAAGCAGAGAAGTGTCAAGACACCTAGGTGAGTTCATTTGCCATCTGATATAAAAGTATCGAGGTACTATTTTTTGGTGGATAAATACCACAAGTGACCAAACTTGCTATTGTGGGCAGCTTTAAGTATGGAAAACCATCTTTAAGCAATATTCCTTCATAAACAGAGGGACAAGTCGTCGTTCGAAGTCAGACAAGAAATTTTCACATCGTGTTATGCTTCAGAGGTTGTCTCCCCTGTGTCAAGGACGAAAGCCTCGATTTCACAACATAAAATAGAAATAAAGCAACTGTTTCTTGGAATTTCTAGGAAATTATTTTTCCACAAATTGAACGTAACACAGGGCATCATAAAAGTCGTCTGTTTGCATTTTGGAAGCTGGGATGGAATTAATTAAATCAGAAAGTGTCAAGACACCTAGGTGAGTTCATTTGCCATCTGATATAAGTATCGGGTACTATTTTTTTGGTGGATAAATACCACAGAGTGACCAAACTTGCTATTGTGGGCAGCTTTAAGTATGCAGAAACCATCTTTACAAGCAATATTCCTTCTATAAACAGAGGGACAAGTCGTCGTTCGAAGTCCAGACAAGAAATTTTCGCATCGTGTTATGCTTCAGAGGTTGTCTCCCCTGTGTCAAGGACGAAAGCCTCGATTTCATGGCACAAAATAGAAATAAAAGCCACTTTTGTTGGAATTTCTAGGAAATTATTTTTCCACAAATTGAACGTAACTTACAGGGGCATCATAAAAAGTCGTCTGTTTGCATTTTGAAGCTAGGATGGAATTAATTAGGCAGAAAGTGTCCAAGACACCTAGGTGAGTTCATTTGCCATCTGATATAAGTATCGGGTACTATTTTTTGATGGTGGATAAATACCACAAAGTGACCAAACTTGCTATTGTGGGCAGCTTAAGTATGGAAAACCATCTTTAAGCAATATTCCTTCATAAACAGAGGGACAAGTCGTCGTTCGAAGTCAGACAAGGATTTTTCATCATCGTGTTTGTGCTTCAGAAGGTTATCTCCCTGTATCAGGACTAGAAAGCCTCGATTCCACAACATAAAATAGAAATAAAGCCACTTTCTGGGAATTTCTAGGAAACTCATTTTTACCACAAAATTAGACATGTAAGAATCATAAAAGATCGTCTGTTTGCATTTTGGAAGCTAGGGATGGAATTAATTAAGCAGAAAGTGTCCAAGACACCTAGGTGAGAGTTCATTTGCCATCTGATATAAGTATCGGGTACTATTTATTTTGGTGGATAAATACCACAAAAGAGAGCCAAACTTGCTATTATTGGGCAGCTTTAAGTATGGAAAACCATCTTTAAGCAATATTCAGCTTCATAAACAGAGGGACAAGTCGTCGATCGAAGTCTCCAGACAAAATTTTCCACATCGTGTTGTAGCTGCAGATGGTATGTCTCACAATTATCAAGGACAGAAAGCCTCGATTTCCTGTTAACGCATAAAATAGAAATAAAGCCACTTTTTTGTTGAAGGTTTCCTAGAAAATTATTTTTCCTGGAAATTGAACGCGTAACACAAGGGCAGCATAAAAAGTCGTCTGTTTGCATTTTTGAAGCTAGGATGGAATTAATTAAGCAGAAAGTGTCCAAGACACCTAGGTGAGTTCATTTGCCATCTGATATAGAGTATCGGGTACTATTTTTTGGGTGGATAAATACCACAAGTAAACTTGCTGGCCATTGTGGGCAGCTTTAAGTATGGAAAACGCCATCTTTAAGCAAGCAGCTGGCCTAAACAGAGGGACAAGTCGTCGTTCGAAGTCGAACAGACAGGAAATTTTCACATCGTGTTATGCTTCAGAAGGTTGTCTCCCTGGCTGTCAAAGGACGAAAAGCCTCGATTTCACAACATAAAATAGAAATAAAGCCACTTTTTATTGGAATTTCACGGAAATTATTTTCCACAAATTGAACGTAACACAGAGGGCATCATAAAAAGTCGTCTGTTTGCATTTTGAAGCTAGGGATGGAATTAATTAAGCAGAAAGTGTCCAAGACACCTAGGTGAGTTCATTTGCCATCTGATATAAATTATCAGGTGAACTATTTTTTTGGTGGATAAATACCACAGAGTGACCAAACTTTGCTATTGTGGGCAGCTTTTAAGTATGGAAAACCATCTTTAAGCAATATTCCTTCATAAACAGAGGGACAGTCGTCGTTCGAAAGTCCAGACAAGAAATTTTCACATCGTGTTATAAGCTTCAGAGGTTGTCTCCTCCTGTGTCAGGACGAAAGCCTCGATTTCACAACATAAAATAGAAATAAAGCCACTTTTGTTGGAATTTCTAGGAAATTATTTTTCCTAAATTGAACGTAACACAGGGGCATCATAAAAAAGTCGTCTGTTTGCATTTTGAAGCTGGGATGGAATTAATTAAGCAGAAAGTGTCAAGACACCTAGGGTGATTTCATTTGCCATCTGATATAAGTATCGGGTACTATTTTTTTGGTGGATAAATACCACAAGTATTAAACTTGCGCTATTATTGGGCAGCTTTAAGTATGGAAAACCATCTTTAAGCAATATTCCTTCCTAAACAGAGGGACAAGTCGTCGTTCGAAGTCAGACAAGAAATTTTCACATCGTGTTATGCTTCAGAGGTTGTCTCCCTGTGTAAAGGACAGAAAGAAAGCCTCGATTTCACAACTATAAAAATAGAAATAAAGCCACTTTTTGTTGGAATTTCTAGGAAATTATTTTTCCACAAATTGAACGTAACACAAGGGCATCATAAAAAGTCGTCTGTTTGCATTTTGAAGCTAGGATGGAATTAATTCCAAGCAGAAAGTGTCAAGACACCAAAGGTGAGTTCATTGCCATCTGATATAAAGTATCGGGTACTATTTTTTGGTGGATAAATACCACAAGAGTGACCAAACTTTATTGTGTGGGCAGCTTTAAGTATGGAAAACCATCTTTAAGCAATATTCCTTCGCAAACAGAGGGACAAGTCGTCGTTCGAAGTCCAGACAAGAAATTTTCACATCGTGTTATGCTTCAGAGGTTATTCTTACCTCTGTCAGGGACGAAAGCCTCGATTTCTGACATAAAATAGAAATAAAGCCACTTTTTGTTGGAATTTTAGAAATTATTTTTCCTACAAGGTGAACGTAACACAGGGGGCATCATAAAAGTCGTCTGTTTGCATTTTGAAGCTGGGATGGAATTAATTAAGCTTGATGCGCAATGTTACATTCAATTGTGGAAAAACAGGCCTACAGAAATCCAACAAAAACCAACTATTCTATTTTATGTTATTAATCGGGCTTTCATCACTTATTTACAACCTCTGGCTCTTTACGATATTAGCTAATCTCAGGCTGTGCTATCTATTTATGAAGAGTAACCTTAAAGATGGTTTCATGCCGCTGTGAACTGGTCGCGTATTATCCCGCAAAATAGTACCCGATGCATATCGAATCACCTAGTGTCTTAGTTTACTCTTGAATAATTCCATCCTGTAATGCAAACAGGCTGACTTTATGCTGCCCCTGTGTTACGTTCCCGGTGTGGAAAATATTCCTAATTCCAGAAACGGTGCTTATTTCTATTTTATGTTATTAATCGAACTTCGTCACTTGACAAGGAGACAACTCTGAAAAGCATAACTGATATTAATTCTTGTCTGAACTCGAACATTTTATGAAAGGAATATTAGCAAAGATGGTTTTCAACAAGCTGCCTAACGATTTTGATCACTTATTGTTATCCGCAAAGCCTTGTCGTCTTATTGAATTCATCACTTCAAAATACCAAACGGGCACGACTTTTGAAATTCCAACAAAAAACGGCTTCGTACGCTGTTGTGAAAATCGAACTTTATCGCGGTTTTGAGGAAAGGCTCTTTACTCTGGCACTACTGCGATATTCTTGTCTGAATCGGTTTTGTTTTGTTTCCTGTTTATGAAGAGCTGAAAGATGGTTTTCCACATATGGTACGGTCGCAGCGTATTTATCCGCCAAAAAAAGCGGTACTTCGAGGTAGTTTCGCTGGAGTGTCAGCATATGAGCCATCTGCTCTGCTACAAACCAGTGACTTTGCTGGCCTGTTACGTTCGGTGATGGAATAATTTCCTGGTCGAGGCGGTTTAACATTTCTGTGCATGTTGTGAATCATGCGGAGACAACCTGACTTGCCTGGCACGATATTAATTCCGTGCCAGACTTCGAACGACGTCCCTGTTGGCAAAGATGGTTTCCACATGCTAAGCGCCGCAATAACGCTGATGCTTGTGTTATCCGCAAGCCCACTGTAATCGAGATGGCAAATGAGCTCGCGATTGATCTTGAACGCATAACGGTATTCATCACAACTTTCAAAACGAACGACTTTATAACGCGCCTTGTCGTGCGTTCATTTATTGATAACAGAAATTCAACAAAGAACTGGCCCTACGTACGCTGTTGAAATCGGCGGAGAGGAACAGCATCGAAGCATATTTACGATATTCTTCTTTGTCTGAACTTCGAACATGAAGGAATATTGCTTGAATGGTTTCAAAGCGCACAACGCTGTGAAGTTTTGTTCACTTTATTGTTATCACCTTAGTAATTGCCGACTGCTGCTGTCGAGATGGCAAAGGCACCTGCTAACTGACCGTACCTTTCAAATACTGAACGAACGACGATTCGGTGTCGAAGAAGGTTTCTAGAAATTCCCGGCGAAATGACTTTGACGCATGGCGTCAGGCTTGTCGCGGCAGAAGTTTGTTTCTCTGTTTTAACGCGATATTGAGCGAACTTTCGGCGACGTCCCTGACATGAAGGAATATTGAATGGTTTTCCACGTAGCGCTGGCATAACGGGGCCCCGATGCGCTATTATTGTTATCCGCCGAAATGGTACCCGTGCTTTATCCGGAGTGGCGAATGTTTCACTGCGAAACCATCTGGCACAAATGCAAAACCGGACGACTTTATGATAGCGCAATCGTTACGTTCGAACTGACCGGAAAATGGACTGCGAAATTCCGGCAAAAGTGGCTTTATTTCGGCGCATGTTATTGAAATCGTCATGACGCAAACACTGGCTGTGCGATATTGAAAATTCTTGTCTGAACTTCGAACATTTTATCCTGGTATGAAGATTCATTGGCAAAAGTGGTTTCAATAACTGAGATTTTGATACGCTTGTTATCCGCGAAAAATGGCATTCGCCGCCATCGAGGCGAAATGGCTTTCACCCTGATATGTTGAATTTTCTCTTAATTATTCGCCTGACCAAAGTCTGAAACAATTTGACTTTCCTCTTTTGGAAAATTTCTAGAAATTCGAAATGATTGGCATTTCTATTATCGATCTGTTAATCGATAATATAATATGTAAGTTTGGTCGCGTATTTATCCGCAAAAGAAATTGCCCGATATGCCGAATGGCAAATGAAACTTTCTACAGACGTTTGGTACTTTTCTTCTTATCCATCTGAAAATGCAAACCGAACGACTTTAGGCTCCTGTCGTTACGTTCGGTACGGAATAATTTCTGAAATTCCGGCACGAAATTGACTTTTATTTCTGACGCATGTTGTGTTGCAGGAAGAAGACGGCCTCTGGCGCAACGTCATGGAAAATTTCGCGATGAACTTCGAACGACGACGTACTACTGTTTATGAAGGAATGCTTAAAGGTATGCTTAAAGCTGCTTACTTGACTCGGTATCACCAAAACGATATCGAGTAACGGAAATGAACTTTCGCCGTTGATGTGATTTTCTGCTTATTATTCATCATATCAAAATGCTGAAGCAGGCGACTTTTATGCGTTGACGGAAAAGGCACAGAAATTCGAGAGCGATTGCTTTATTTCGGCTGAAATCGGCTAATTGCTGCGGCATGAAAATTCTGAACTCGAACGACATTTATCCCTGTTTATGAAGAATGATGGCAAAGATGGTTTTCCATGCTTAACTGCTGATTTTGTTGCTTTGTATCGCGGTGGCGGTACCCGATATGTCGAAGACAAACCTGAACTTTCGCCTATGCTGTAGTCATCACAACTTTCAAAAGTGAAGACTTTCGCTTCACGCTTTGTCGACACGTTCGATTTGATGAATGTTTCACAAATTCGAAACGGTTAACACATTTCGACTGTTTACGGGGAACAACATAAATGGCACGATATTGAGAACGCAGATGACGACATGTCCTGTTTATGGGAATATTGGCGAATCGGTTTTCCATGCTAGCTGGCGGATTTGGTCGCTATTATTGTTTATCGCCGAACAAGTACTTGACTAACTTATCGAAGATGGCGAAATGAACTCGCACGGAACGATGTTGAACGCTTTCTTAATTGGTGCGTCACAACTCCAGAGTATGCTGGAAACTGGTGACTTTATGTTACATTGTTGATGAGCACAAGAACTTCGAAACGGTAACATTTCTGGTATAATTTGATCGGGCTTCGTCGCACGGGGATGGCGCGATATTGAAGGTACAACGATATGACTAAATTCTCTATGAAGGAATATTGCTTAAAGTCGGTTTCCGCTGCTTAAGCGCGTAATGGTTTGATAACTGATATCATAGCTCGATGCTTATCGAAGATGGCAAAATGAACTCACCTGATGGCGGACACTTCTGTAATTGGTACTGTCTTGAACGACTTTGCTGCTGTGTTGCGTTGATGGAAAATAATTTCACAGAACCGAAACATTGCTTCTTCGGTACGCTGTTATTAATCGGGCTGGAAGTCGCTGTTACGGGGAGACTCTGAAAACATAACGATATTCTTGTCGAACTTTCGAACGACGACTTATCCCTACTGTTTATGAAGGAATATATTGGCGGAATGGTTTTCGAAGCTTTGCCCTAACGGGGCTGATGCACTGATGACATTTATCCGCCAGGCAATACTTATCGAATGGCGATATTTCATACAGATGTCTTGGTTTTCTGCTGTACAACTTCAAATGCGCAATATGTTCTTTATTACGTTCAATTTGTGGAAAATGTTTCTAGAACTTCAACGAAGTGACACCAATCGAAGACTCGTCACGGGAACTGGCTCTGACGCAACGCGATAACAGACGAACGACGACTTGTCCTGTTTATGAAGAATATTTAACTGAATGGTTTTCCGCTTTAAGCTGCCACAATAACAGTTTGATCACTAATCCGCAAAATGGTACCGATACTTTATATCGAGATGATATGAACTTCATGATGTTGGACGCGTTATTGCCGCATCTGTCGAAATGCAAACGTTTGACTTTATCTTTTATGTTACGTTGATTTATTGAAGAATTCGAAACGGTTGCTGACTGACGCATGTTGAAATCATCGTCACCCGCGGGGAAGTTTAACCTCTGAAACAACGACTATTTACGATAGGCGACGACGTCATCGAAGATGACGAAAACTGCCCTGGCAACGAAGTTTGGTCGCTATTTATCACCAGGCTAAAATGGTACAACTACTTATCGAATGACGGAAATGAACTCACCTGATCGATGGCGGACACTGCGCAGCGGTGAATACGTCACAGCAAATGACTTTTTATGACGCACGATGTTGCGTTCATTTGTGGAAGAAACCGCAAATTCCAACTTAGCGCGACGCATGTTGATCGAAGACTGAATCGCTTGACGGAGTTGGCCCTGAAGCAAACGATCTGGCTGAACTTGAACGACGACTTATTCTCTGTTTATGAAGGAATGACGAAGATTTCGGTTTCCAGCAAAGCTGTAACGAGACTGATTATTTATCACCAACAAATGGTACCCGGTACTATCGGTGTGAAATGTTGCTTTCTGAATAATAAAATACCTTCAAATACTGAAGCGAACGGCTTTATAAACCTTTCATCGTTACGTTCGAACTGATGATGAACTGCAAATTGGCTGATTGCTGTTTATTTTTGAAATCAAATGGTATGATCGACGTTGGAAATATTCGAACGATGTTGGACGCTGCTGGCAATTAATTCGTCGCTTTCAAACGAACGGCTTTTATGCTGGCTCGAATTTATTGAACAATTTCTAGAGCTGATTATGATGCGATCGGGCTTTCGTCATGACGGTAACATAGGCATGGCTTGCGATGTTAATTTCTTCGTCTGGATAGAACGACGACTTATTCCTACTGTTTATGAAGGAATATTGCTTAGGATGGTTCCATATGAAAGCTGCCCTGGCGATTTATCGCCGAAGCAAATATTCGCTCTGTCGGAAACAGGCAACGACGTCTTCGCAATTCGATTGCGTTCGATGAAAACAATTTCTGAAAATTCAGCGAAGTGACACTATAACATGTTGAAGTCGGGCTTTCGTCTGTTACGGAATTCGAGCTTATACGGTATTATTTCTTGTCTGGATATCTGTTTATCGAAGGAATGACCCAGCAGAACTGGAACCGTAAAGCTGTACAATCTTTATTATTTATCCGCAAAAAATATCGAAGATGACGGAGAACTTCACCTGGACACTTTCGACCATTCCATGCTTCAAAATCTGAACGAACGACTTTATGTTCCCTGATGTTGCGTTCGGTGATGGAAAAATATTTCAAATTCGAAACCGAACCCCAGCATCGGGCTAGACACGAAGATTGTTTCTGAGCATAACGATATTGAACTTCTTCGACAGACTTCGGGCTGTATCTATGAAGAATGATAACTGAAAATGGAACCAGCGCCAAAGCTGCCTATGTGAAGTTTGGTCTTTATTTATCCGCCAGGCAAATGGTGCAATACTATGATCGATGGCTTGATACAGCGGACACTTTCTGTAATTAATTCCGTCGCTTTCGAAATATGACGGGCTGTTTAATGCTGCCCTGATAATTTTCGGTGATGGAAGAAGCTGTTTCACAAAATTCCGAAGGCTGGTGCTTTATTTCATTTTTATGTTGATGATCGGCGCTGACAGGGAACTCTGAGCGCTGCGATGAAACTGTGATGGACTCGGCGACGACATCCTCTGTTTATGAGAATGACAGCGGGCTCGGTTTTCCAGCGCTGGCTTTGCCGCAACTTCAACGAAGTTTGGTCGCTGTGTTTATCCGCCAGGCAAACAATTTTAATGTATCGAGATGACGATAATGCCTGAGTGATGTTGAACGCTGCTAACGACCGGTATCACCTTTCAAGGCGAACATGATACCTTTGATGTTACGTTCGGTTGTTTCAGAAATTGACGAAATGATATTCGTTGCATGTTCCATTATCGGCTTCAAGTCGCGACGAGGCAACTCGCGATATGTTGACTGCTGATACAGATCGAGGAGCGACGACTTTAATCCCTCTGTTTATGAATGGCAGCAGATGGAACCGCTTAAAGCGCCTGGCTCAGATTTCTTGTGTTATCCGCCAAAAAATGGTGCGTGCTATAAATGTGACTCGCAGGTGCCGTTTTCTGTGGTCAAATCACAACTCGAAATATGAACGACTTTTAATAACAGCACATGTTGCCGTTGTTGCAGAAATTCGAAGTGGTTCCATTTCTGACATCGTATCAGGGCTGTACCGGGAACAACCTGACGATATTAACGGACGACATTTAATGGTTTCAACGTGACATCGCAGCTAGGCAGTACCCAATGCTTATCAAAATGAACTCACCTGGAAGGACGCGCTGATGAATTTCATCTGTCAGGTATGCTGACGAGGTGACGATAACGCAATGTTGCGATAGACTGATGAACATTTCAAAACGGTTGGCATGTTGTTGAATCCTAGTCATGACACGAACGGCTTATCTGGTATAACGCGATATTGAAAATTTCTTCGTCTGAATCGGGCGACTATTCCTGTTTATGATTCTTAACTTAAGGAATGGTTTCAGCAAGCTGCCTGGCATAACGGACTGGTCGCTGTGTTGAAACAAACAGCCAACATGTCGGATGGCGAAACAATTCGCACAGTGATGTTGGACGCACTATAGCAATTAATTCGTCACAACTCGCCTGTGTTGCATTCGGTTATTGAATATTTCTGAAACCAAACTTCTGACGCATGAAATCGGGCTTCTTTGAAGACGGCTCTGAAGCGCGATATTGATGCCAGACTCGGTGACGACGTCGTGAAGATCGGTTTTCCGCTACGTCGCCTGATGCCAGCGGTGCCCATGCTGTATCGGCGAATGAATGGCGGACTTTACTAACAGTGAAGATGAACGACTTTGTTCGTACGTTCAATTTGTGGGCTGCAAATTCGAAACGGTTGTACTCGGCGCATGTTGACCGTGAGGCTCGGCTCGAATCGCGACACGGGAAGACGGCTTTCTGACGTAACGCGATATTAGCGTGCGGACTTCGGTTGTCTCTGTTTATCGAGAAGGACCTCGACGCTTGAATCGGTTTCATGCTAGCGGGCACGGTCGCTGTGTTTATCCGCCAGGCAAATGGTGCCAATACTTATATGGTGTGATGAACTTCAGGACTGCTGTAGTCTAACTTTCAAACGGCGACTTTATCTTTCATGTTACGTGTTATGGAAGTAATTTCTGAGAGCAGTTAACTTTGTTGTTGCATGTTGTTAATCGGGCTTTCGTCCTTTGAGAACAGCCTCGGGCTGGCGTGTTTAACGATGCCAGACTTTCGAACGACGGAATATTGCTTGAAGATGGTTTTCCGCTGCTTAAGCTGCGTGGGACGATTTCATCTGGTACTTATGCCATAAAATCGAAGATGACATTTCGCCTGAGTACGGACACTGTAGCGGTATTCCGTCACAACTTCGAAATACTGAAGCGAACGACGTTATGATAACTGTTGATGGAAAATGTTTTAAATTCCGAGCGAAATTGACTTTATTCTGTTGTGTTATTGAAGAATCGTACGGGAAGACGACGAAGCGCTCCAATTCAATGAACGATAAGACTCGGTGACTTGCTCTGTTTATGGTCGATAACGAGACGGTTTTCCCGCTGCTGAAGCGCCCTGTCGGACTGATGCTGTTATCCGCCAAAATACTTATCGAGATGAAATAATTCGCCTGGTGTCTTGGTGCTCTCTTATTAATTCATCTGGCTTCAATACGAGCGAACGACTTTTATGTTGCGTTGTTTGTGGAAAATGATTTCCTGAGAAATTCGAAACCGGTTAGCTGTTCTGTTTTTATGTTGAAATCAGAGGCTTTCGTCGCGCCGTACCGGGAGACAACACTCTGGTAACGCGATATTGAAAATTGATTCGAACGACATTTTATGAAGGAATGTTGGCAAAGATGATTTTCACGCAGTTTGTCTTCGTATGGTACCCAATATGTCGAATGACGGCTCGAACTTTCGCACAGGTGATGTGGTTTCTGTGGTAATTCATCGCTTTCGAAAATGCAGGCAGACTGACTTATGTTAACGTGTTGCGTTGGGTGAAAATGAATTTCACCAAATTCCGAAACGGTTGCTTTGTTGTTAATCCGGGCTTTCGTCTGACACAGGAGAACAACATACGAGCAACGCGATATTTCTTGTCTGGACTCGAACGACGACAATCTGTTTATCGAGTTGCTTAAAGAATGATTTCCATGCCTAATAACTGGTTGATCGCTTTAACGATATTGAAATGAACTTCGCCTGTTGGTCTTCAAGAAATAAAACGAACGACTTTTATCTTTAACTACGTTCGAATTTAATGGAAAATATTTCTAAATTCGAGAACTGGTTAACTTTATTCTAACATTGCAGTCGAACGCCAATCGCGTACGGGAAGTTTTAACCTCTGACTTTCAACACGATATTAATTTGTCTGGGCACGACTTGTCCCTCTGTTTATGAAGGAATATTGGCAAAGAGATCGGTTTTCCATGCTTAAAGCTTCCTTTACAATAACTTGGTTTGATGCTTATTGTTATCACCAAGGTAGCGACTGGGTGATGGCTTTCACCTAGTGTTGGTTGCACTGTAAAATGCTGCTTCGAAATGCAAACGAACGACTGTCTTTGTTGCGTTGATAATTCACAATTCGAAGCTGATTGCTTTATTTCTGACGCTCTTGTGAAGGCGATGGCAGACTCGGGCGACGCTTATCTGTTTATGAGGAATATTGGCAAAGATGGTTTTCATACTTAAGCTGCCCACAATAACGGTTGGTCACTTCGAAGCATTTATCCGCCAGTACCTTCTTATATCCGGATGGCGAAATGAAACTGCTTACTGGAATTGACGCTTTCTTTCTTATTCGTCACAACTGTGCAAACGAACGACTTTATGCTGCTTATGATTTGCGTTCATTTGATGGAAAAACGGTACAAGCTAACAAAAGTAATGTTTGACCAATCGAACTTCGTCGCGACGGGAACGACCTCTGAAACATAACACGATGTGAACTGGCGATGGGCACGAACTCTCTGTTTATGAAGGATATTGCTTAGATGTTTCCCTTAGCTGCCCTTCTTGAGTTTGGTCGCTTATTGTTATCACCGAAAATGGTGCGCGACGCTATATAGATGGCAAAATCAACTTCGCGTTGAACTTTTCTGCTGGTAAAATGCGACTTTGTGTTGCGTTCGAATTTGTGGAAAAACAGACACCACAGAATTCGGCAAAGAATGGCTTTATTTTGTTGCGTAATTTATTGAAATCGGGCTTTCGTCGCTGTTTCGGCGATATTAATTTCTTGAACTTCGAACGACATAATGTTTATGAATATTGCTTGAATGGTTTTCCGCTGTAATAACGAAGTTTGATCGCTTTAATCATTGTTATCACCCGAAACAATTGCCCGATATCGGGTAAACAGGTGATGTACGGACTTTACTGCTGATTATTCCATCTGCTTTCGAAATGCGCGAACGACTTTTATTACGTTGACGGAAAATGGCTTCCTGATTCGAAGAGCTGGGGCCTTTATTCTGTTTTTGTTGTGAAATCGAGCTTCGTCACGGGAAGACAACACTACGAGCTTTGCTATTTTGCTGATATGAACTCGGTACGACATTCTGTTTATGGTATTGCTTGAATGATTTTCCGCTGCTTAAAGCTGCCCACGGCTTCTTGGTTTGATAACTGACAATCGCAGAGCAAACGCTGACCGCCGCTGTCGGTGGCGATAATTTCGCCTGGTATTGATATTGGACATATTCCGTCTAACTTTCAGTAGTGAACGACTTTATGCTGCTATGTTGTTCAATTTATTGGAATAATTTCTAGAAACCGAAACATTGACTGCAACGCATGTTGTGAAATCGAAGACTTTTCGTCTGACACGGGGAAGACGGCTCTGAAACTTTTTGATGAAAATTTCTTGTCTTGAACTTGAACTCATTTTATCGAAGGAATATTGCTTGAAATGGTTTTCCGCTGCCAAAGCGCAATGTTGGACTGTTTTAATGATGTTTATCCGCAAATGATGCGATAACGCATCGAGATGGCAAATGAACTCACCGGTGATGTTGTTTTCTGCTTTATTAATTCCGTCCTTCAAATGCTGAAGCGAACGACTTTATGCTGCCTACCGGGCGATGAGCTTCCTGAAATTCCGGTAAAGATGGCTTTATTCTGGTATGTTGGTAATCGGCAAATCCTTGACACGGGGTGAAGCTTGCCAGCACGATATTGAAGCTAACGTGGGCGACTTTATTTGTTGCTGAGAAAGGAGACGGCTTAGCAAAGATAAAGCGCTACAATGCTGTATTGTTATCACCAAAGATAGTACCCGATACTACTATCCGGAAGTAATATTTCGCGATCTTCGGTGCTTTCTGTATCCCGCTTGCAAAATGCTGGAAACGAACGACTTTTAACTCTTTGCCCTGTCGTTCAGTGATGAAAAATAATTTCCTGAAATTCCGAAACCGGTTGCTGTTGTACATGTTGACAATCGGGCTTCGTCGCGGTTACGGGGAGACGGCCTCTGAAGCACTGTGAAATTTCTTTGATGCGGACTTTGAACGTTTATGAAGAATAACTTGGAAGGTTTTCCCTTGCCCACTGGCTGATGCGCTTCAGTATTTATCGCAGTGCCCAATGCTATATCGAGCGGCGAAATGAGCTTTCACCTGGTGTCTTGGTGCTACTAGCAGTAATTCCGTCACAACTTCAAAATGCTGAAACGGCTTTGCTTTGCCTGTGTTGCGTTCGGTGAACGAACTGCAGAAATTCGAAGGCTGTGTGCTACGACGCATGTTGAATCGAGCTTTCTTGTTGCAGAGGTAACCTCTGGCACTGGCACGTGACTTCTTTGTCTGAATCTGTTTATGAAGGAATATTGAAGATGGTTTTCCATGCTTAAGCTGCCACAATGACGGACTTATTTATCCGCAAAAAATAATTGCCCGATACTTATCGGCGAAATGGCTTTCACCTGAACGATGTTGGTTTGCTGCGCGGTAATTCGTCACAACTTTCGAAAATAAGGCAGGCTTTTATGCTGTGTTGCATTCGAGCTGATGAAGAGCACCACAGAAATTCAACAAAGAATGACTATACTATTTTATGGGTGAAATCGGGCACTAGTCGTACGAACAACCTCTGGCTTTTCTTTGCGTATTAATTTCTTGTCTGAACTTCGAACGACGGCTTTATCTGTTTATGAAGATATTGGCACCGGCAAGCTGCACAATAACTGGACTGGTCACTTTATTTATCCGCCAAGTAATTGCCCGATACTTGCTAATCGAGATGACGAAATGAGCTCGCCGGTATGCGATGTTGGACGCTTTCTGCTTATTCGGCATCACAACTTTCAGGCGAACGACATAACGCTGGTACGTTCGAACTGATGAAGATTCGAGCGACGCTGACGCATGTTGTCGAATGATCCTTGATACGGGGAACAACTTCTGAAGCACGATGTGAAAGAACTAACGTGCAGACTCGAACTGTCCTCTGTTTATGGTGGCCAGATGATTTCCAGCTGCCAAAGCTGCCCGCAACCAACAGTTTGGTCGCTATGACTGTATCACCAAACTGTGGTACCCAATGCCCGCTGTCGAGATGACGAATATTCACCTAGTGATCTTCAGTTGGTAATTCATCAACTTTCAAAATGCGAGCAGGCGCGACTTTATCTTTGCCCCTGTGTTGCGTTCCGGGCAATGGAAACGGTACCATTCAACGAAATGGCACTATTTGACGCATGTTTGATCGAACTTCGTCTTGACAGGGGAAGATTGGCTGTAACGCGATAATTTAAAACGCCAGTTCGAGGCGACTGTCTCCATTTGAAATTATTTGTAGTCGGTTTCCTAGCAAAGCTGCCCACTGTCAACGAGGATTTTGATCGCTTCGGTAGTACCCGACAAACGGGCGCTCACCTGAATAACTGGTGCACTATAACGATCCGTCTGGCTTCCGTCTGGTATGGTGACTTTATCTTTGCCCTGTGTTGCGTTCAATTTATTGGAAGCACAATTCGAAATTTCTGATACGCTGTTATTGAGCTTTGATCGCCCGGTACGGGGGAACGGCCTCTGGCGCGATGCCAGACGTTTGCTCTGTTTATGAAAGGAATGTTAGCGAATGGTTTTCCAGCAAAGCGCTTCCGCCGAGCAAATATTGCCGCTCCTCGGGTAAAATACTTACAGGCTGACTGGTTGCTTTCTCTTATTCCATCACAACTCAAAACTGTTTGACTTTATGACCATGCGACGTTGGAATTTGATGAATACCACAGGAATTCCAGCAAAGGCTGACGTATTTCATGTTGGCCAATCGAACTCGTCGCTGACGAAGTAATGAAGACGACTTATGAAGGAATATTGGCAAAGATGGTTTTCCGCTAAAGCTGCCCGCAATATTGAGCGACATCACCGAAAAATAATTTATGCTATCGAGTAATATTTCACCTGAATGTTGGACACTTTTCTTAACTGGTGTTCCGTCACAGGTAAAACGAACGACTTTTGCTTGCAATGTTGCGTTCGGTTTATTGGAAATGATTCGAAACGATTGCTTTAATTTCACATTTTGTATTGTGAAATCGGCTTTCACGGAACAACCTCTGAAGCGCGCGATATTGGTAACGTTTATTCCTGTTTATGAAGAATGTTGCCCAAGATGGTTTTCCATGCTGGCACAAGTTTGATCGCTATTGATATTTATCCGCCATGTCGAGATGACGGAATGGTACCTATGTGAACGCTGCTGCTGAATTAATTCCTTTCAAAACGAACTGGCGGCTGCCGACGCTTCTGATTTATTGGAAAATATTTCTGAAATTTCAACTATTCACCGGTACGCATGTTGAAATCGCTCGTCAGGGGAACAACCTCTGAAGCATAACGCGATATTAACTGATCTGAACTTGAACGGCGGGAATGTTAACTTCCATGCTTAAAGCTTTGCCCGCAATAACGAATTTGGTCGCTTATTATTCACCCAGCGATACTTGTCGGATATTCAGTGTTGGACACTTTCTGCTTCGTCACAACTTTCGATACCAGGCGAACGACTTTTATGCTGCTGTGTTGCGTTCGAATTGTTAATTTCTGAAGCAAAGAATTATTTATTTCTGACGCATGTTATTGAATCGATAGTCGCAGTCTGAAAATATTTTTGATATTGGCGTCTTGAACTCGGGCTTTGACGACATCCTCTGTTTATGGAATATTGCTTAAAGTCGGTTTTCATAGCTTCCTTCATTTTGTCCGCCAAAATCAATTGCCCACGTACTTACATATCGATGGCGAATGAACTCACCTGCTTCTCTTGGTAATTCCGTCACAACTCGAAATGCTGGAAACCGAACTTTTATGCTTTGCTTATCGATTACATTTTGATGAATATTTCAGAACCGGGAAACGTTGCTTTATTTGTTGCATGTTGTTGATCGAAGACTTTAAGTCGCGTTTACGGGGAAGTTTATTACTCTGGCGCGATGTGAACTTCAGCGATAGAACTTTCGAACACTGGAATTATTGGCAAGACTCGGTTTTCCCATCTTAAAGCCTTACAATATTGGTTCGGTCGCTATTGACATTTATCCGCCAAAATGGTGCCGATCTTATCGAATGACGAATGTTTCACTGATGATGTGAACGCTATAGCAGTAGTCCGTCACAACTGAAACAATTCGGGGCGCATTGCTTTATTTCTGACGCATGTTGTGGTACGGAATTTAACATATGACATAACGCGATATTGAACTGCTGATGCGAACTCGACGACTTTTATTCCTGAAGAATGACAGCGGTTTCCATGCCTGAAGCCTTTAAGTTTGATAAACTTATTGTTTATCCGCCGAAAGATTGCCCGATGCCCTTGTCGATGGAAATAAACTTTCGCCTGGGTAACAACAGCAATAAAATGAAAATGCGAAGCGAACGACTTTATCGTAACAATGTTCAATTTGTGGAATAGTTTCTGAGGAACTTCGACGAAGATGACTTTATTCTGACGCATGTTATTGAGAATCGACTTCGTCCTTCTCTGAAACATAACTTGCGATGAACTAACGATAACGAACTTCGATCGTGACTGTTGCCAAAGGAATGGTTTTCCGCTGTATACGCAATAACGGACTGGTCGCGTGATTTATCCGCCAATAATGCCGATACTTATCGGCGAAATAATGATATTGGTAACGGTGAATTCGTCGCAACTTCAAAATACGCAGGCGAACGACTGTTGCGTTCAATTTATTGGAAAACTTCAATTTCGCAAATTCAATGAAATGACGCATTCTGACATGTTGGTAATCGAAAGACTTTTCGTCGACGGGAAGTTGTTTACTAATACGGTAATATGGTCGAACGACATTTATCTGAATATTGCTTGAATGGTTTCCATCAAAGCTGCCAATAACGAGTTTTGTCGCTTCGGTATTTATCCGCCGAAGCGGTACCCGATAAAGATGACGATAACTTTCACCTAGGTGATCTTGGTTGCTATAACAGTGAATAAATCACAAACAGACTGGTGAACGACTTTGCCCTGGCTTCGGTTGTCGGAAAAATGATTTCTGAAGCCCTTTATTTGTTGCATGTTGTGTCGAAGACTCGTCCTTTGTTTGGAACAACCTCTGAAGCATGGCACTGATATTATTTCTTCGTCGCGGATTTCGAACGACATTCTGTTATGAGAGGAATGTTAACTGAGGGTGGTTTTCCACAACTGAAGTTTGATCGCTTTGTTGATACGACATCGCCAACCCGTACCGCTGTCGGAAAACGGCATGAGCTTTCACTATTGTTGGACGCTTTCTGCTGATATTCATCTAACTTCGAAAATACTGGAACGGGCGACTTTATGCTGACTGAATACGTTCGTTGATGGAAAACAATTTCCGAAAACAGTTGCTTCCTTTCTGACGCATGTTGATCGGTTTGAGGAACTGTTTATCTGACGCTGTACGTCGTGAAGAACAACTGATGCGGACTCGACTATTCCTGGGTATGATGTTAACTGATGATTTCCACGCTGTGAAGCGCCGCAACTCAACGAAGTTTGTTGGCTGCATGAAAAAAGA